>NC_041047.1:3293846-3296346 GCF_900634775.1 Gouania willdenowi
CTCCTCCTCTGGTTCCAGTGCCAACCGGGATGCCTCACCATCCAGATCCGAACGGTGCTGTGCGTGTTCCTGGTTCTGCTCACCTACTCAGTCACTCAGGCCTGTGTGGTAAGATAACACAACACGTCTATAACATGTTTATAACGCCCACCTGTTTACAGTTTAGTCACAGGCAAAGAAAAAACTAAGAAAACAAGAATATCTTATTGTCCTAGATGAGAATGCTAATGCTTATGTATGAAGTTTATCAGTCATGCTGTCAGCGTGGAAAATGTTGAATGAGTAAATAAAAACACATCACATAATGAAGGCCTGCTGAATCATATACTTTTTTTTACATGAAATACTACTATTTTCACATAAATATTATTTGTACAACTTTTTTATTGTCATAAATTAATTATTTGACCAAGAGAACACACTATTTCATAAATTGCACAAAACAATCGGTCAAGAATTGACCAAATTATAGATTTCGGTCATTTCAGCGGCCATCTTGGACGCCATTTTAAATTTCTCAAAACCCTCAACGATGCCATCTTGGTCTCATCCAGAGTCTGATTCTATGTCATAACCTGCTCGGGGGGTATTTTTCTAAATCTATATGAAAATCAGGGTTTGGCAACCGAACTATTTGTTATTGTTGTTTTTAACGGTGATTCAATAGTAACGATTATTGTGATTTTAAGTTCCTTTTTTTCCTTATCCAAAAACAAAAGTTAAATCATATACTTCTAGAAACAATATACAGTATGAGTCATACTGTACTTACAAAACAAAATACAATTAACAAGTATTTGTTGTTTTGTTCTTTATCAGGATTATGAGTAATTTTAACCAAAGATCCTGATCAATGAACTGATTCTGGATCAGTTTCAAACATTCATATCTGTGCATCCGATAAATAAATCCTTCTGATAACAAAGCGGTGTGTGTTCCTACCAGGTGGGGTGTGTTCCGTGGGGGAGGGTCTCCACCAACCGCTCAGTAGAAGCTACCTATCCAATCAGACTCTCCAACAGCAGCGCGGCGGGCCGGGCATGCCCCAACATGGCGTACGCCCTCCTGTCCTGCGTGGCCTGCAGCCTCACCGTGTCACCCTACCTCCGGGTCTCCTCGTTACTCAAGATCATCCTGCTTCTCCTCCTCTCTGTCACCTACACCGTTGTCATGGAAACCAGCGGCTACCGGCAGGCTGTGGGGTATGTATGGCTTCCTTTGACTGTGCGATTAGTCCCACATGTTTGTTAGCATAGCACATAGCAACAGTTGCTCAGCAGGGTCAAAGGGTGAAGGGGCGGGGCTAATTAAATCCAATAGATTAACATTCAGACCCAGTGAGGCTTTTATGCTGCGTTCACACCGGACGCGTCACAAAATGTTTGTGCGACCAGATTAAACGCAAGATCAATGGGATTGACGCGGTAAGAGGCTAATTCTTCTCCTGTTGGGCGGCGCGGTTGGCTGCGCCATGCGCGCTCCCGATTTTCTGTGACATTCGACATTCGCCTGAGTTGAAAATATTGAACTCCAGCGAATGTTTCGTGTGACGCACAGGCGTGAAAGCCATTCAGAGTCCTTGTTGACAATGACGTCAGGCCGTCAACATGGACACCGGTTGTTTCACCCATTTCAGCATGGAGGAGAAAATAATCGTGGCGTTCTGTGACCACCCAGAGCTCTACGACACGACCAGTTTTTTTACCAGGACCGGACCAGGAAGGATTTGGCGCAGCTCTTTGGTGAATCCAGGAATGCCAGCGTCGAGCATTTTGACGGCGCTTAAAAAGCATCTATTTTACTGGTGAAAAGAAAGGGAGTCTGGTTGGCGGCGCTTTTATATTTGCTTCAGACTCACATATGAAGTGAATGTGAGGAAAAATGTTTTTTGATCCTGCAGAAGCTTTCGCGCTGTCCCCGTGTCACAAACATTTGTGCCACGTCCGGTGTGAACGCAGCATAAGTTCTCCTTTTCTTGCACTTGCAGATGTTTTCACTCCTTGCAGATGTTTTCACTCATTGCAGATTATTTAAAGCAGAACTCAGTAACTTGTGCTTAGTGCTCCCTCTAAAGGTCCCTTTTGGTTATGTCACTATTGTAAACACTCCACATCCCCCGCCCCCTGCCCCACCCCACAGCTACATGTGCACTTTTGCTCTCCCAAGACGGGAGCAACCGATCACTGAAAAATCCTAATACAACAGTGACATTAAGGGTGATTTCACACATATAGTCATGTGACCATGTGAACAGTATCAGGAAGAGAGACAAGTGAAATAAATAAATGATGTGTGATTAATATGGAAGGGAGTGTGGAAATGTGTGTGTGTTTGTTTGTGTGCTGACGAAGCGGCTCTGAAAATGGATGGATGGATATTTGTGTGTGTGCCGCCTGATGGAGCGCTGGGTTGCGAGTGTGTGTGCGTGCCTGTTGCAGTGACGACTGTGTGTGTGTGTCGCTGCTAAGCTGTCACTGTATGGAGTTGCTTCGTTCCTCGG
>NC_041047.1:3301346-3543035 GCF_900634775.1 Gouania willdenowi
GCTATGCTAGCTCACAGAGCTAATAGAAAAACGTGACTTTTACAGAGATTCACGTAATATTACAGATATTCTTTCGGTGCTAAAGGGGTAAGGAATCATTTATGAACATGTTTAAGTGTAGAAGGCGGCCAGAAAGAAAGTAGTAGCAAATTCCGCCCGCTGCCAATACTTCTGGACAAGAGAAGGATATATAGCGCCATCTGCTGTTTAAAAAAGTACTGCGATTCAATTTTCACAGTATTGATGTGAACCGTGATACCTATGAATCGATTTTTAACTGCCTTACGATTAATCGTTACATCCCTAAAAATTTTGAACCACTTTCTTTCAAAGATGAGTTGGTAAATCATCTACTCGTGGATTTATTGTGATCTTTATGGTCTCACTGAGGACTGTGTGTCCAGGCGGAGGAGGACAGGGACGACATGGAGAAGGTGAAACTGGACAACAAGAGGATCCTGTTCAACCTGCTGCCGGCTCACGTGGCTCAGCACTTCCTCATGTCAAACCCCAGGAACATGGTGAGAATCCGGGGGCTTGTCCGGGCTCGTCCCACTGGGGATGACGGGGGAGCATCTCTGACGTCACGCACACGCCGTCAGGGAGGCTCCAGTAACAGTAGAATAATAATAACTATAAAAATAACCTTAGGCTGGTTATTCAGGTCAGACCTAAATACAGCTGAGATCCCACAAACACATGATCATCAAAATATAGACATTAATCTGCAAAAAAAAGTATTGTAATTTGCAAGTGAAATACATTTGAATTTAATTAAGTAAAGCTGGTGTGGAATAAAGTCACACTAAAGAGACACAATAAATGGGTAAAAAAAAACAACCTTTAAAAAATATAGTTTTATAGTCATAAAATATAGTCATTTTGTGTTTTTTACATGTTTTTTTATGTTTTGTTTGTTTTCTTGTAGTTTTCTTTTGGTCCTTTTGTGAATTCTTCTTGTGATTTTGTATGTTTTAAAAGTCAATTTTTTTTTCATTGACATTGTCATTGTGTGTATTTCTGTTGACATTTAGTTTTTTTGTGTCATTTTGTGCATTTTTTGGCCTTTTGTGTGTTTTAGTTAAGTCTTTTTTGTATCCTTTGAGTGTTTTTTTAAGTCATTTTCTGTGTTTTATGTTGTTGTGTATTTTGTTTGTTTGTATCTCTGCCTGTTTAAAACAAAAGTTGAATAAAAAGAAAATAAGAACATTTAAAAATAAATATACATTTGGAAAAAAAATTGTTTATAATATTATACATTTTATTTTTCTGTTGTTTTGTGTTTTTTTTCATGGTTCTTTGTGTCTTTTCTTATAGTTTTTTGGTCATTTTGGGTTTTCTTCCTGTTTCAAAGACATTTTTTTTTTGTCATTGTGTTTTTCTATTGAAATCTTGTTTTTGTGCATTTTGTTGTCCTTTTGTGTGTTTTTCTGTCATTTTGTGTTTTAGTGTGTTTTAAGAGTATTTTTTGTAGTTTTTTGGTCATTTTGTGAATTCTTCTTGTGATTTTGTTGGTTTCAAATGTAATTTTGTGTGTGTATTTCTGATGACATTTATTTATTTTTTGTCATTTTGTGCATTTTGTTCTCCTTTAGTGTGTTTTAGAGTCTTTGTGTTTTCTTTGTTCTTTTTTTTGTGTATTTGCTTTGGGTGTTGCCCGTTTAAAACAAAAGCTGTGGACAAAGGTTGTAAACCTGGTTGTAAACCTGACAACACCTTTTTACTGATAAAGACATACGTATGTCACTCTAATAGGAAGTTGTGCCCATAATCCTATAAAATCTTATATCTGCATCTTCCCATCATCTCGTTGGATGGGAAGCTGCAGCCAATCCCTGCTGAGTCATGTTTAGAGGGGAAGGATACACCCCGGATGAGTCACACACACACACACACACACACACACACACACACACACACACAACTGAAACCCCCTATGTGTTCAGTGAGGAAACAGGGCGTGCACAAAATGACAACACAGATGCACAAAATTAGGTTAGAGATGAAAATGATAAAAAAAATTAACAAATTATGAAAAAAACACAAATATAAATGCTCGATATATACAAAACAATAACACACGTAATATCTCTAAAATAAACCAAAATGTTAACAGAAACAAAGAATTTTTTCCCCCATAAATACAATAACAAAAAATACACAAAACTAAAAATAAGAACAAAGATGCACAAAACGACTCCATAATAGACAAAACAATCCAAAAAATACACAAATAACTAAAAATATGCACAAAGTAACAACAAAAACACTGTAAATAACTCTAAAAAACATAAATTACATAAAAATTACACAAAATGACTTAAATGCAAAAAAGTCTGCAGAAAAAAAAATACTCTATAAGAACAAAAATGTGCAAAAAAATGACAAAGAAATAAAAGAAACAACAAAATACACCACGCAACAAAAATACACATGCTCGGTTTATACAAAACAACACACATAATATCTCTAAATTAACACAAAATGTTAACAAAAACACACATTTTTTTCCATAAATACAATGATGAATACACACAAAATAACTCTAATAATACAGAAAATGTGAATAAAAACACAAAGTGTTTCACAGACACTTTTTCTTCATTTCTCTGTGTTTTGTTGTGTCTCCGCCTGTGAAATAAAGCTGATTCATGCTCGTTAGCTAAATCATAACTATTCACAGGTAGCAATAACGTGACCTTGACCTTGAAGCTCGTCTGCTGCGTTTCTTTTTCCTCCTTTTTATCTGTCAAGGCTTTCCATGACTAACACATTATCACTATTTCACTTCCTCCATATTCATTAAAGTCCTGAATCTTTAAAGTCATTTTTAATTACAAAATGTTTTCTACAACTCACAATTTTTAAATTCTGCTGAATTCCTACATTTTTTAAATATAATTGACATTTGTGGCAACATTTAAAGGCTGTAATGATGTGAATTATACACATTATTACAGCTAATTATTCCATACTAAGTGTAAACTAGGACTCACACAATATTGCTGTAATTAGATGATAAAACTGGCCTTTCCATTTCAGATCAAACACTGAACATTCCAGCTTTTGGAGATTCAACTTTATAGGATAACAGACATGGCAACCGGTGGCCCTCTGTCTAATCTTTGTGGCCCCCCAAAGTAAAAGCGCAAAATGACTTCAAAAACACACAAAATGTCTGAAAAATACATGCAAAAACTGCAAAAATACACAAATATATCCTAAAAACATAGAAAATGACTACAAATATTGGAAAAAACCCTGAAAAATACACTAAACGACTGCAAAAATACACAAACATTTGTCCAAAAACATAGAAAATGGCAATACAATCACAAAAATACACAAATTTACTCTAAAAACCAAGAATATGACTACAAATATTAAAAGAACACTAAAAAGACACCTTTTTTTTTTCAAAAACACACTAAATGGCAAGACAATCACAAAAACACACAGTTACTCCACAAACACAGAAATACAAATCAGCAACAAATACATAAAAAAAGAGTCTAAAAATACAGAAAACCACAACAGAACAAGCAAAATTAAGCAACAACAAAAATACACAAAAATGTGTCCTAAAACATAGAAAGTGGCAAGACAATCACAAAAATACACAAATTTCCTCTAAAAACAAAGAATATGATTACAAAAATAAAAGAGCACTAGAAAAAATTACAAAATGATTCCAGAAATACACAAAAATGTGTTCAAAAATACACAGTTACTCCACAAATACAAATCGGCAACAAATACATAAAATGACTCTAAAACACACAAAACCACACCACGCAACACGCAAAATTAAACAACAAACAAAAAAAATAAAATACACAAAAAAGTAAACATTGCACAAAAAGTTGAAAAACCAAAATGAAAAATCAATTCTAAAAATATGTAAAAAGACAAAATAATTTACCAAACGACAACAAAATACTAAAAAAACACAGAAAATGATCACAAACATACACTAAAGTTCTCCAAAAAATCTACAGAAAACCAAATAAGAACACAATTATTAAAAATCACAACAGATAAAACACGTAAAACAAAAGCAGAAAATTAAATAGAAATAAATAAAACCACGACGACAAGCCTTTGTTGTTTCCTGTGCTGATGCTCTGATTGGTTATTATTCTAATTGTTGATCATGTGACCCTTAGATCAGATACAGTCACATGATAAAAGGCTCCCAGCTGTGGAATAAAGAAACAAACATCCTCCTCTTCATCCTCTGATGGAAACATGACCTCAGTGAGGACACAGAGGTTTCCTGATTACACATTGTGCTGCTGTTAATAATACACACACACACACACACACACACACACCTCCTCCTGCTGCTTTAACAACACACTTTACAAATCCTGGAAAAGTAAATTGGTCGATGAACACGTGACGTCTGTTCTAATGAGAACAAACTCCTGCAGTTTGTTACATAGAAAACAAACCAAACAATCCAGGCGGATGTAGTAGAACAAATAACAGACTGATTTAAACCTGATGATCAAACACTGCATCCAAATACTTTACTTTGGTCTAATTTTAAACGGGAATTCTGTTCATTTTCACTACATTTGAAAGACAACAATTGTACAATACATTACAGAACAAGTGTGTGTGTGTGCGTGTGCATTTTGTGTAATATTGTTGTTCATTTCATTTTGTTAGTTTTTGTTGTCATTTTGTGAATTTTTCTGTTATTTCTGTGTATATATTTGTAATATTTTGAGTGTCGTTCTGTGTGTCCTTTATGTTATTTTTTTTAGTCATTTTGTCAATTTCTACATCATTTGTCGATTTCTACATTGTTTTGTGTGTTTTTGTTGTCTTTTTTGGTTTTACTGGAGTCATTTTGTATATTTCTTTCTAATTTTCTTTGAATGAAGTTTTTTTTTAATGCAGTTGATGCAGTACTTTCACATGGGTAATTCTACTTAGCTGTTGTTATTTGTGTTCAAGTAGTTTTTGTCGTAGATCTATTCACTCTAGATCTAGAGGTTGCCTTTACTTCCTGACCAATCAGAACATCCCTATTTAAACCAGTGCAACAAAATTGCAGACATTCTTTTGGTTTTTCACGAGGAAAGTCCAGGTAACTAACCACCTCACTACAGCTGCATCAGAGTCGTTGCCTGAATCGCCCTCTCCTGTCTCCATCTGAGCTTTGCCGCAGTGCATCATAGGAACATTACACTCTTGAACTCTGTCATCTGGGGGTATTAGAAACCACAAAGGAAGTGGTGATTATGCGTCAGCAATCTAGTGGGCGGACCATCGGATCATTGGGGGGCTCAGAGATCGTCTGAGGCCAAGACGAGCAAGGGAAGTTAGTTTCAGGCACGTCGGTGAAGTGACCCCCGGCTGAGCAGTCGCGTAAAGAAAGACTTCCTGGTTTTCTCCTGGGGGTCAAAGTTCAGCCATTCACTGGGAATAGAGTGGAAGTGGAAAGTTATTGTCACTCCAGCATTCAGCTCAGTCCCAACATGTGCTTTATTGTTTTTATTAAGACTGTAAAGATCCTCTCAATCACAGAAACAGACACTCAAAAATGTATTAGGAAATCAGTGTGTGTGCGCGTGCGTGCGTATGTGTGTGATGCAACTTTTATCAGTGTGTTTATTCTTCTGTTTTGTGTATTTTTTTTCCCATTTTGTCCATTTTTGTTGTCATTCTGTGTATCTTCTCTGTCATTTGGGTGTTTTAGTCATTTTGTAATTTTTTTAATCTGTGTTATTTGTTTTGTGTATTTTTTTTGCCATTCTTTTTGTGTATTTTTTGGAGTTAAATTCTGTATTTTTGTTGTCTTTTTATGTGTTTTTTTTCTCATTGTTTGTATTCTTTTTGTGTATTTTTGTTGTCATTCTGTGTATCTTCTCTGTCATTTGGGTGTTTTTGCTGTCATTTTGCATATTTTTACATTGTTTTGTCAATATCTGTTGAGGATTTGCGTATATATTGATTATATTTTTGTATTGTTCTTTGTGTATTTTAAAATTTTTGTTGTCTTACTGTGTGTTTTCTCTTTTTCAAAATAAAACTCTCAGAAATAAAATGCATATAATTTAGGATAATGCTTCTATCCTAACCCTTCTTTGCGGCGCGTTACTAAATAATCCTTGGACCCGTACCGTAAACACGTGGTTCAATGGAGTGAGTCAATTTATTGCTGTTGTTTTTGTTAAATATTGAGAAAAGTAAGTAAGTAAGACTTCATACTGTAGTTTAGCCTAAAATGAAGTTAAATCCAAGCAGGACTTTTGTTCATTCTTAAATTATTAATTTATGAATAATTATTAAATATGTTCTGCTTTTTTCATAGATATATATTGTCGAGAATAGATCGATGAGGAATAGAGCTTGGTCACGTGATCGACCATAAAAACCCTGATGGTAGCATCTTTCCCTCATCCTTGTTCCAGTTCTCTCCATTCTGATCAGACTCTTTCCCTCCTTCCAGGACCTTTACTACCAGTCTTACGCTCAGGTGGGCGTTCTGTTCGCCTCCATCGCCAACTTCAACGACTTCTACATCGAGTTGGACGGGAATAACATGGGAGTGGAGTGTCTGCGGCTCCTCAACGAGATCATTGCTGACTTTGATGAGGTGATGTGGGTTAGCTTAGCATGTAGCCACCAGTCCCACATGTTTGGGTTAGCTTAACACGTTGCCACCAGTCCCACATGTTTGGGTTAGCTTAGCACGTAGCGACCAGTCCCATATGTTTGGGTTAGCTTAGTACGTAGCGACCAGTCCCACATGTTTGGGTTAGCTTAGCACGTAGCAACCAGTCCCACATCTTTGGGTTAGCTTTGCACGTAGCGACCAGTCCTATTTGTTTGGGTTAGCTTAGCACGTAGTGACCAGTCCCACATGTTTGGGTTAGCTTAGCACGTAGCAACAAGTCCCACATGTTTGGGTTAGCCTAGCACGTAGCAACCAGTCCTCCATGTTTGGGTTACCTGAGCACATAGCTACCAGTCCCACATGTTTGGTTTAGCCTAGCACATAGTGACCAGTCCTACATGTTTGGGTTACTTTAGCACATAGCTACCAGTCCCACATGTTTGGTTTAGCTTAGCACGTAGCTACCAGTCCCACATGTTTGGGTTAGCTTAGCATGTAGCTACCAGTCCCACATGTCTGGGTTGGATTAGCACATAGCTACCAGTCCCACATGTTTTGGTTAGCTTAACATGTAGCAACCAGTCCCACATATTTGGGTTAGCTTAGCATGTAGCGACCAGTCCCATATGTCTGGATTAGCTTAGCACGTAGCAACTCGTCCCACATGTTTGGGTTAGTTTAGCACGTAGCTACCAGTCCCACATGTTTGGGTTAGCTTAGCATGTAGCGGCTAACTCAGAGCTGTAGTGAAGGTTTCCTCCTGTTTTTCAGCTGATGGAGAAAGAATGCTACAGAGACATTGAGAAAATCAAAACCATCGGCAGCACGTATATGGCAGCAGTAGGGCTGGTTCCTACCACGGCTTCCAAGGTACGCATTCCTGGAGCTTAGTTTTTGAGACTCTTTTGCACATTTTTTACCACGTCTGTTTGATATTGTGGAACACTTTCAATGAACTCTTATTTTAATCACAATAAAACCCATTCTCCACCAAAAAAGCTGCAAATTACAAAACAAAACCAACTCTTTTTAATTGTACTGATGACTTAACTGTCTTTAGTAAACGATCTGTGTTTTTCCTCATTTTTTGAATATGTAAAAATGAAATAACAGTGAGAACAAAATAAAAAAAAATCCACTTCTATGCATCCATCTACAAGACTCCATATCCCACAATGCAATGCACAAAACCTTGAACACTGCATTAGCATTAGCCTAGCATTAACATTAGCTTGCATTAGCATTAGCATTAACATGCTCTAGCATTAGCCTAGCAATAACATGAGCTAGTATTAGCTAACATTAACTTTAACATAGTATTAGCATTTGCATTAGCATTAGCTATCATTATCATTGATATTAGCTTAGCATTGTCACAGCATTAGCCTAATATTTGCGTTAGCGAAGCATTAACCAGCCAATAGCTTAGCATTTACTCAGCATTGGCACTAGCCTAGTATTAGCCTAGCGGCCAATGAACCCTCTGTGAAATATGTTGAAATCTGATCTGAAACGATATAAATATAGTTTCAAAAAAAGTAAAGAAAAAGGTAACAATGGGAAAAAAAATGGATAACGATAGTGAAGATGCCTCCTACATCCTTACTAATGATTTATTGATCTATGAGGCCTGAACTACAGTATGACTAACAGCAGATTTAAAATGGAAATTCAGCTTGTTCCCATTTTCTGACTCTTATTGTGTTACTTTTTTTGTGTTTGTTTTTGTTTGTTTTTTGCGTCTCTTAGACAAAGAAGTCCATCACATCACATTTGTGCACCGTGTCGGACTTCGCCATTGAGATGTTTGATGTCCTGGACGCCATCAATTATCAGTCCTACAACGACTTTGTCCTCAGAGTTGGTGAGTGACGACACACACACACACACACACACACACACACACACACACACACACACACATATTTTGTTTCTGTTTCATTGACTTTCCCTAATCAGACGTTCTATTTTGATAATATGTATGAGTTTAATAAAGCTGATATCCGGAGTTACTGAAAAACGTCTCGATGTCTTGCCACTCCCACTGCCTCTGCCAATCTACCAGAAGCCACGCCTCAACTTTCCTGCACGCACATCGCGGAACATAGAAAGGTCGCATCGGGTCACATTGATATATGTCTATGGGTCAGGTAAGAGCCATAAATCATATTTACATGTTAGGTGTTATGACGCGTGGCCTTGTTTCCGTGCAGTTTCACATTCACTTTGATTGACAGTCTCAAAAACAGGAAGTAGAAGCCTATTGGCTGGGCTTACTCTGCGATCGTTTCCATTTGTATAGGGGTCAATAGGACGAAGGAGGGACTTATATAAATTAATGTATATGAATGACCACCAGCAGTAAATCATAGTAAAAGACTAGTTATGTATTTTTTCACATTTCCAAAAAATCATACTTAAACAGATTTCTCAGAAACTCCGGATATTAGCTTTAAACTACATTTTAGGTTTGGCCAAATTATAAAACCAACAACTTGTACAACATCACTCAGGTTAAATTGACTGATTTCTTAATCCAAGCAAGTTCATTTTGTCAAATGTACTTCATCTGCCATGTTTTGACCGTCAACTGCCAGTCTTGTTCAGAGACATGTCAGGAGATCAAAGTCAGGAGATCAAAGTACATTTTCTGAAAGAAAGTTGTCTGAACAAATGAAACCTTAACATATTACGACTGATTTCTTGTTGATATTAGAGTTTGAGAAGAATTATCACTACAGAGAATGTTGCCTTCAGGTCTGTTGGAACTCTGAATGCTGTTTCATCATCCGTTTGCTGGGTTTGTTCCACCTTTATGAGGTCTTTTCATTCCAGTGGTGAAGCATCTGCTGGTTTTTCTGGTTCTTTGAGTTCCTGAAGTGATTCATGGATTCATTTCCCAATCAGCTCCTATTTTATTTTATTTTATCCAGCACGTGTTTCCTGCTGTTTGCATTGAATGACAGTTTTGTCATAATGGAGGTTTTGTAAAAAAAAATCGGTCATTGAATATTTTTTTGGTAACTGACAACCTCCTTTTTTTATTGTAATGTCAATTGTTTTTTAGTAAATAACCTTTTTTTTTAAGTAACTGACTTTTTTTTAGCAATTGTACATTTATCTAGTAATCCACTCTTTTTTTTTATCTGACATTTTATTTTGTAATTACATTTTTTTGGCCCAACTGAAATCTTTAGTCGTATCAGACATTTTCAATTTAACGTACATTTTTTTTCATAACGTAAATCTTACAAGTAACTGATGTTCAGTCATAATGTCCAGTTTTGTCCTAAATGATGTTTTTGTTGTAACAAAAAAAATTTTTTTGTCGTAAAATAATTTTTTTTCACCACAGGCATTTTTTGTCTCAGGGTCATTTTTGTCATAACCATCAGTTTTATCGTAACTGACATTCAGGTTGTACTCGTAACGGGCATTTTTTCGTTATAGATTTTTTTTGGCGATTGGATTATTTATATGATGAACATTTTTGTTGTGAAGACGGTTTGTGTCGTAACGCACATTTTTTCTTGTAACTACAATTTTGTCCTAACATGTTTTTGTCGTAACAAAAAAGTTAATGCAGACTTTTTTGTCGTAAAATAAAAAAGAAATCACAATTTTTAAAGTGACGTTTTTGTCTCAGGGGACATTTTCGTCGTAACGGACAGTTTTATCGTAACTGACCAAAACGCCACTCACTTTGTTGTTGTTGTTCTTTATCTTGTTGTTGTGTACACCCGTTAAAATCTCTCCTCCTCTGTTATTCGGGAACGGATCGGGCCCCATTTTTGAAATGACCACTCCTCCATTAGTTCTTGTTAGATCTTAAGGCAGTTTGGTATGAATACTCTATGAATGAATATGATATGAGCCCTTTTTTTTAAATGGGGCCCGGGGGCCAACCCCCCCCCAGTTTTGGTAATTTCCAAATGTACGGGAACATAGTCGTGTGATATATCGTTTCAAAGGTAATTTAACGTAGATTACCATTATGCCTCGCACAATTCAATTAGGCGCCCACCCCCCTTTTTTAGCAATTTACAATAAAGTCATTTTCTCATTTATTTGTGAGTCAAATATTGCGACAGTTGGTGGTACCAAATAATTGACACATACCAATATATGAATGGGGTCCATTACTCCGTATATGCCACGGGGCGCCAGGGACTGAATTCTCGGAAACGTGGTACGCGTTGTTCGGTGCGGAGACATTCCGCGGGCCCGGCCGTCGTTCATCCAAACTTGTTTTTTCACTAAAGGCATTTTTTCTAACTTTTTGTCTCTGGATATTTTTGTTCCAACGGACATTTTTATCGTAAATAACATTCTGGTCGTGCTCGTAACACGCATTTTATAGCTTTTTTTTTTGTTTGATTAACATTTTTGTTGTGAAAGAAGGTTTTTGTTTTAGCTAACTTAACTAACGTTTTTGTCGTAATGTCCATCTTTTCTTGTAAATAAAAGTTTTGTCCTACCTGATGTTTTTGTCGTAACAAAAAGTTAATATAGACTTTTTTCTTATTAGAACTATGTTTTGTCTCGGAAACATTGTATTATCGTAACTGACATTCTGGTCCTACTCATAACGGACATTTTTCCGTATCGATTTTTTTTTTTCAAGATAAAATTTTTTTAAAACACGTTTTTTGTCCAGGTTATGGGCCCATCATCTGCACTATAAAACACAAAACGGAGCTCTTTTAAAATGTAAGCCAATCAAATAGCCAGTAAGCTAATTTGTCATCCTTGTCAAACACTGCTTCTTATGAACGTTAACACTTTAAATCTTTTCTAAACACACGTTGGTTTTTCCCAAACGTTGGTTTACTTGGTGACGCCGTGAACGCGTCGTTGTTCTAAACACTCGCCCACTCACACAGCTGGCCTACATAAACAATGTGTGTCACGGCTCCTGAACCCGTGGACGCTCAGTGCCGGTAAGTGTGGAGGGAAGTGCATCACATACGCAGCAGGAAACGCGTCACAGCTCCAACTGAAGCTCTGGGATCCATTGTGTTAAGTATCCTGTGAGGATCCTGCATGTTTAATCCCAGTGTAGACCAGTGTACACACTGCCATCCTGTCCCCAGCAGACTCAGGGACTCCACTCAACCACTGCAGTGCAGAGTGTTTGTTTAGCCACACAACATTCAGTCATCTTCAAACTCATGGATTTACAGAAAATCAGCAAAAGGAAGTTAGTTTTAGCCACTTGTACCATTCTATCATCAACACCATGTTGGAAAACCATTGAGTAGGAAGTACAAAGTGCCTTTGTTGGTGAGTGAATGATGTATAAGTGGAATATTTGAACCATAAGATTTCCAAAAAAAAAAACAAATCCAAGTGAAAGTTTGCACAAGATGGTTTTATATACATACACAACAAAGTTACAAAAAAACATGCACACAAAATGGCAAAATAAAACGACAACCAAATAATCAAAATGATTCCAAAAGGGTTGAAAATACACATGATGAAAAAAAGACAAAAAAACCTCAAAAATACACAAAATGACTCCAAAAAATACATATAATTCAGAGAAAAGCATATGCAAAAATGACATAAAACAGACAAAACAATCTAAAAATTATGCAAAAAGACTCCCAAAGCACACAAAATGCAAATGCACAAAACGATAAACAACACCACACACAAAAATACACTTAACGACAACAAAAATACACAAAGCGACAAAATACAAAAATTGACAAAAGAAACATGACAAATAAAAGACAAAACAACCTCAAAATGATACTAAAGGACTCCCAAAACACACAAAATGACATTCAAAATTCATAAAATGACAAAAAATATTCAAAAATACACAAAATGACTCAAAAAATTGAGAGTAACATGCGCAAAAATGACTGACAAAACAACCTAAAAAATGCACCAAATGACTCCAAACATTGAAAACAACAACAAAACACAGAATACACAAAATACACAGAATTGACATTTATTTTTTTACAAAATGACAGCCAGAACACACAAATATACACAATAGGTCTCCAGAGATACATAAAAATACACATTATGACAACAACAATACACAGAATAAAACCAAAACATTGTTTCCTGCATTAATGCTCAGATAGGTATTTCTTCTTAATGCTGACATGAATGTTGATCATGTGACCCTCGGACAAAATGTTTCTCATCTTTGTTCTCTGTTGATCTTTGTAAATAGCTGATGATGCATCCGGTTTTTCCTCTCCTTTATTCGTGTTGCTGACGATGCTAACAGTTGCTAATGTTTAGCGCTTCTCTGCAGGTATCAACGTGGGCCCCGTGGTGGCAGGAGTGATCGGCGCCCGGAGGCCCCAGTACGACATCTGGGGGAACACGGTGAACGTGGCGAGCCGCATGGACAGCACCGGTGTTCAGGGAAAGATACAGGTACATATTCTGTACAGGAACTAGAATAAAATGTGATTGTTCTCACGGTTTCAATATTGTCTTTACAGATGACGACTCCATTCAGAAAGCTTTTAAGAAAACAAAACAAGCCAACAAAGTGATTATATATATATATATATATATATATATACTGTATATAAAAAAGCAAATAAACACAATTTAACTTCAATTAATAACATTAAAATAAACTGTGAAATTGTAAAATAAAAAGATTTCAATTGATAGAAAAGTAGAAATGAGTAGAAATATTGTTTTACAAGTGTCAAAATTAATTATTAAACTTTAGGGGAACTGTTTTTTAATTTAATTTTAAGTTTAACTTATTTCATTTTAAATGTAATTGAATTTTATTAAAGTTTTATTTTTTTAATTGCAGAACAAAAAGTAAAACATCTTTACATTAATGAAATGAATTGAAAGCTTTTAATAAAACAAAAAAGTAGACAAACATTATGAATGAATAAAAGATAAAAAATAAACAATTAATAATTAATTTAAATTTAAAAAAAAAAACTGTCAAATTGTAAAATAAATTAAAAAAATTACAATTGTCAAAATGTATTAATACACTTTACGCAAACTATTTTATTTTATCTTATTGTGGAACAGTTTTACATTAATTAATTGAATTTAACATAAACCAAATAAAAACTGAATAAATTAAATGTAGATAATTAAGAGAAGAGCACGTGACAAGAAATGATTAAAAGTCATGTATTAAACAATATTCCATGAATTACGTCAAATTAATTAAAATAAAAAACAATAAACTAAAACCTAGATAAAATAAATAATGAAATTTGTTATAAAATATAAAAAATGTAATTGAATCTTCACTGGGGCGAGAGTGGCATTATTGAGCTTCTTTTTCCTCTCCAGGTTACCGAGGACGTGTACCGCCTCATCAGCGAACAATACGACTTTGTGTGCCGCGGTCAGGTCAGCGTGAAGGGCAAAGGTCAGATGCTGACCTATATCCTGAAGGGGCGGAGCCACAGCGGCCGGCCCAATAAGAGCGCGGCGAGGCAGCCGAGCAACGCCGAGCGCCGCTCCAGCGCCTTGGCTCAAAGCAGCGTGTGCACCCGTCTAAGCCCCGCCCCCACGGTGACCACGTACGCCTCCGCTACTGCCGTACGCACGACGAGTCCCACCGCTAAGCCGAGCACCTCCAGGTACCTGCCGTCTGTTCCCGTGGCGATGGTGTGATGGCGTACCGAGGACTCAGGACGCTCAGCCACGTCCCTCTGTCTTCACACGCCAACAAAGAGTTGGGGTCTCCAGGAGCCAATCAAACTACAAAAGCACGACTGATAGTAGCACACGCAGCCGCCGCGTCAAACCAAATCAGTGCTGTTGCCTTAGCAACCACTCCTCCTTTATTTTCTTTGTTTTTCCTTTATTTGCGTCGCCTTTGACGTCCTCTACAGACTCATCGGACGCTGGTTTAGACTCGTCAGCGCTAAAGATGTTTATGTGTCTATTTGTTTTATTATTATATATTTTTTCTTTTTTTCTTTTTTTTTCTTTCTTTTTTCTTTATTTACGTCGTTTTTGACGTCCTTTGCCGACTCGACGGACACTCTTTAGACACGTTGATTCTAAAGATGTTTCTATTTATTTTAATTTTTTTATAATTTTTTTTTTTCTTTTTTTCTTCTTTTCCCCTTTTTTCCTTTGATTGCGTCGCCTTTGATGTCCTCTACCGACTTATTGGACGCTAGTCTAGACGTGTCGGCTCTAAAGTTGTTTCTGTTTATTTAATTTTTCCCTTTTTTTCTTCTTCTTCTTTTTTCTTTTTTTTCTTCTTTTTTTCTCCC
This sequence comes from Gouania willdenowi, assembly GCF_900634775.1. Classification (NCBI taxonomy): domain Eukaryota; kingdom Metazoa; phylum Chordata; class Actinopteri; order Blenniiformes; family Gobiesocidae; genus Gouania; species Gouania willdenowi. Next base: position 3,316,221 of record NC_041047.1, read on the forward strand.
TTTTTTTGCTTTTTTCCTTCATTTGTGTCGACTCATCAGGCACCGGTTTAGACGCGATGGCTCTAAAGATGTTTCTATTTATTTATTTATTTATTTATTCTCTTTTTTTTCTTCTTCTTTTTTCCTGTAATTGCGTCACCTTTGACGCCCTCTACCGACTCATCGGACGTTTAGAGGCGTCAGCTCTGAACGATGTCGCCAAAACGCGACGCACGCCTTCGACAGCGCGGCGCGGGGCTAAAACCCTTGACTCTTTAAGTGCATGAAGCCACTGCTGCGTTTCCCGTTTGCTCGACTTTCCAGATTCTTCCTCGTCCACGTGTAGCAATAAAACGCGGTTCGTCTCCTCTCTCTCCCTTCGACCTTTCACCCCCGCATGCTGTAGCCGACCTTTGACCTGATGGTGTTCTGTAGCCGCTCGTGCGTGTGCGTAGCTAGCCACACGCCGGCGCGTTTCTCTGTGGAGCTGCATGACTTTAAAAACCTCTTTAGTGTAGTTTTGTGCGAGTGCGATTTTCTCCGTTATTGAGTTACATTTTAAATCGACTTCTTTCTGCCTGCGTACGGAGAAACATTTCCTCTGGATGAAGTCTTTACGTTACTTGAAGCTGCTTTGGTTGAGAAAAAAAAAAAAGAGAGGAGACACCCAAAGCTCGGGGATATACTGACAATTTAACTGACGGCAGAGGTTCTCAACTCGTGGATCGAGAGAAAAAAGACCTTGTGCTTTTATTTTTGAAAAGGACTTAATTTCAACTCTCTCCGTTGACAGCATGTGGTGATATTTTCTTTGGGAATTGTGAATTTTACCGCTCACAATAATATTTTCTTGCATGTTTTTAAGCTTTAAATACACACACACACACACACATGAAATCAGTCGCATCTTTTTAAACGTTTAAACCAATCCCATAACTTCTTTGCACCTTTAACCAATCAGGGCTCGTGGTATTCCTTAGTAAATAATGTCACGAGGACAATAACTTTAAAAATGTGCAATGACGACAAATGCAAAGAAGTTGTGTCGATTTGTTTCCAACGCGAAATATTTCTTTTTTTTTTTTTCAATCCAGGTTTCAGTGATTCATTATCTAAATATCTAAATAGATTACATCAGTTCACATTAACAACAGACATTTACTGTATTTTCCAGGTAATTTGTCGCTACTTTTTTAGTTTAAAATTGAGGAAATGACTCATACGGCGAAGCGGCCTATCTGTGGATTCCTCAGCCAGGCGACTGCATCATCTCGTGAGCAAAAGTGTGTTGCAAATGTTGAAATGTAAAAAAGGTACAATTTCTTTTACATTAGATAGCTAAAAATAATACAGTAGGTGTCGGTTTCTACGTGGGAAAGTGGAGCTGACGTACAGTTAGCGTAGCATGCTAGTCACAGCCTGATGAAAGGAAAAAATGACCATAAATCTCACTGATATGCAGACATGGAGCAGTGAGGAGTGTGTAGGTTTTTGTAGAAACTCACAGGAATGCAACGTTACTTTGTTTATCAGATGGAATATGACTAATGGCTAAAAAAGGTGTCAAACAGCAATGCTAAGACCCAAGTCGAGGCGGTCTAACATAACCGATAGCCTGGGGCGACTTATCTGTTTTTAAACGACCTATATTTTGGTGCGACTAATAGTGAAATAAAAGTTACAGCAAGTGACATTATTGGATAAGTTCACACCCTCAATACAATAAAATTGTGACTAATATACATTTATACATGACACTTGCCTGCCTGTGATAAACTGCAGCATAACATGTGACGACAGGCTAACATGGCTCGATTTGAAGGTTGCCATAGTCTATAAATTAATATATATATTTATATATATGGGTCCATGGGTATATGACCTTCAGGAAAACACAGTGAAATGTTGCTATCAAAGGTGGTACCGATCCACAAAAATATACGATGTGGCTCACGGACTAAGTAGCTTAGTGATGAAGTAATGGAATCTCATATACGGAAGACTGGGTCGGACCCGAAATCATAAATTTTGGGGTGGGGGAAATTATCTCTTGAACGAATGGACCGATTCGTACAAATTACCGCTCAAAATATTGGGAATTGTGTTCTACAAAACTCACAAAATTACAGCAATCGACAAATTTCATTAAAACACACATAATAACACTACAGAAATACCAGAAATAAAATAAAATACAAAAGGAAAACAAAAAATACACAAAATACAAACACACAAAATGACACATACATTTCTCACTTTGAGGCATGAAATGGACTTGGACACTTTTTTATTTATTATCTGAGCCCAACATGGCTGATCACATTCTAATTGATGAGGTGATATGGTGGTTTTATTTTTTGGAAGAGTCTGTTGTTCTGATCTTTTATCCTCTGGTGACCCACTAAATTATCATATTGGTCACATGTTGACATATATTTGTTGAACATACAGTTCCAAACTGTTTGATTGGTAATTTGTTTGAATCGGTCCATTCGTTCAAGAGGCATCACCCTTTGAATTTGAATTTCTCCCACCACATAATTTATGATTACTTGCACTAAGCTACTGTTCCAAGCTTGGCTTCAATGTTATTCTTATAGTTTATGGGTATATGACCTTCAGGAATACACAGTGGCACCGATTAATGAAAATATACGATCACAGACTAATTATTATCAGATATTTTGGAGCATTTGAAAGTTTTTGCGAGATTCTGGTTTTGCATTTCACTCGCAAAAGCTAGGCTGACGTTAGACGAGTTGAGAACCGCTGTGCTAACGTTCAGCATGCTGACAGTGCGGCTAACCTCAGCCATTAACTCTGTGCTAATCAGTGCTAGCATGCGCTGCCTGCACGCCTGCGCTCCCACATGCATGCTTTGAGGAGACGGCGACGCGGGCCGAGCATCGGGCGCTACCGTCGCTGACTCGACTCTGTTTAGACGTCGTCCTCGTGCATGCGGTAATTATCCTCTTCGAATGTAAGGTGCTTTCTTTTTATTAAACCGGTGTCTTCTACTTCTTCTTCTTCTTCTTGGTGTGCGCAAAAACCTTTAGAGGACTTCTTTTGGCCGGGGTTTCAGACGTGCCAAACGTATTTTCATAAACATATCAGACCTCCTGGTGTCGAGCTGTAGCACAAAGGACTGCATGGCGGCGGATCTCTGCCTTTAAGAGCTCCGCAAACAACGCAAAAGGGTCCATTTCTTTCGGAACGCCGTTATCCTGACTTCTTATGGTGTAAAATAGATTCAATCAATCAACCGAATCAGTAGCTTTGACGCCTACTTCTTTGAGCGTCAAAAAAGGCTTGAAATGAGGATCTTTTTATACACTTTGCTTTACATTGTTGATGTTGGAAATGAGTTGTGTACGATATTTTTTCCTTTAAATTGGATATTTTCATACTGTACGATACGGGTTAACTTGTTACATGTTGGTTATTATCACATGCTATTGTTGTACATTATAGAGTCTTTTTCAGAGATATATTATGAAGGATAAGATATTTGTCAACGTTGCTGTATTTACCGAGATGTTTTTTTCTGTGAATGTAAATTTTGTTAAAGACGATGATATTTTCTACTAAGTGTTTGCACTGCCATGACATTTTGACGTTCTATGACTATGAAAATAAAGCCAGCGAGGCGGAGAGGCTGAAGTGCCTCCCACAATATACCAGTGGCTCTTCCCACGCTCGTCTTTGCTAAGTGACGCACACGCACAGTCGCACACACAGTGCACGTACGCACGCAAGTACGAGGGCATCGCACTTAAGGTTACCTAACAAAGGAAAAACAAAAGCTGCTGATGTAAAAAGCGAAGGCGAGATCCAGGTCAAGGTCTGCCCCACTCACGCCACAGTGTGTGTGTGTGTGTGTGTGCAGAAAACAACAACATTCAAGTTATTAACTTCCCCAGGTTAGAGCTCATTCTTTTAATAAGAAAGTGAAAAATAGATAAGATGTTTAAAGGGATCCTCCACTGTTTTTACAAATGTGACTTAAAACCTTTAAAATGTCCTTATTAGTAGATCTATGTCTAACAAAACTCATTATTAGCCTGTGTTCCTCCATCTTTCTCCACTGCCTGTAAACATCCCATTGTTTTCTATTGGAGTGAAATATTCAGCCTGATTTATAGATCACTTTGCAGCTTTTTAGATCAAAATGACAACTTTTGGCCAAATCTGGCCCTTCAGAGCATCAGATTCTACCCACAGGAGAAAGTGAAATTAAGAGAAAACATGAATCATTGTGTAATTACACATTGTGGTTGAAAGAACTCCCCAAATTAAATAAAAATTGGTTAAAAGAAGTAAATAAATCAAAGGACGTTCAAGTATCTGTTACTTGTTGCTTAGATATTGTTGATGCCTTCCATACTTTGTCTAATTTATAACTGGAAGTGCAAACTTGGGCATAATAATGTGGAAATTGTTCATTTTCCTAAAACCTGTGGCCCACTTGTGATCCAATCGGCCCCTGAACTAAAATTAGTTTGACACCTCTGCTCTAATTAATCAGGAAAAGTAAAAGATGTCGATGTAAACCTCTTTTGTTTACAGAAAGGGAATAAATACAGTTGTGACTAATCTATGACCGCATGGGGCAACAGTCCCAACTCTGCAATTTGGTAGTTGACAATGAAGCAGAGAAGACGAGCTTTCTTAAGGGACCTTTACTCACCCTTAAACAGTGCGGTGACACGCTCTGGTGGCCGAAGTTAGAGAGTAAATCACGGACTGTTGAAGACGCGCAAACCCTGAGAATAGAAGATAGCGATAGTGTTCTTGTCTGGTCCTGGATGGCCCCATCCTACATGTTTTCTATCTTCCCCTGAAAAACTTAAGGACGGTGTCATCAAACAACTCTAGAGAAAGGCTGATAAGATGGTGATCGCTCCACTGAGGAGGCGGGGCATTCGCCTGGCTACGAACCTGGACGATTGGCTGCTTTTGGCACAATCAATGGCGTAGACAAGGGCGCACACGCACATTCTGCTGGATCACCTGTCAAATCTGGGATTTGACAGGTGACAGACTACCCTTCTTGGTCGAAAAAAGAGAAGAAGTGCTTATTAGGAGGTGGGTCACCCCCTAGCAGACAGACGCGCTTCACCAGCCAATCAGGATTGGCAGATTAAAATAAATGCTTCTGAGGAATGCAGACAAAGATTGCATCCCATAGTGAGACATCTCACTCATATTATTCATAGAACCGGGGTTATATACATAACCTAAAGTTTCCTTGTCAATGGAAAAAAAAGATCAGAAAACGAGGCTGGATTGATCTCTTCATCCAGCTGAACCAGTTTGAATGTTTGGCTTCAAACATATGAAGAGAAAGACATAGTCCAGTTGTGAAAAGCAGTACCTACAACAAAGACAAAGAAAGTGAGGCAGACAATGAAAATTAAGAGTTTCCAAATGATTAAATAGAATATGACTTGATAATGGGGTAACCAATGATGCTGACTCTATGGTCCTATAAGACGATATGACTCCTAATTAACATATTTTTACATATTCAAATGACTTTACCAGAATCAGAGACTCTTAAAACCTATGGTTTGACCAAAAAATGTCTCTTGTATCTCCCCAAGTAAGCAAGTTATGGTCAAAAACTAAATTCCAGTAAGTAATTTGCATCTAACGCAAAATGTCCGAGGGTGCCAAGCAACCCTCAAAGAGATAAAAATCTACAAACAAACGTGAGGACGCCAAAAACCACATTAAGTGCAAAACTGCTGGAACAACAACACATCCACAGCTGATTAACAAAAACACAACACTACAGTGTGTGTGTGTGTGTGTGTGTGTGTGTGTGTGTGAGCGCTTAGGAATGTTGCGGAGCATCCTGAGCTACAGGTCGTCATGGCAACACAACAAAGTCATGCCCTGACACGAAACCGGCGAGGTTCTGTTTTTTCAGCCGGTAAATGATAAACCTATTCCCCTCTCTGTGTCACACACACACACACGCACGCACGCACACACACACACACACACACACACGCACACGCACACGCACACACACACACACACACACACACACACACACTGATGGTCCCACCTTCTTTTCCATCTTCAATTATCTTAGTGATTCATGCCAGTTGTGATGCAAACCTCAAAGAGGGTGTCAATATTCCACTTGTTGATAGATGAGACAGGTGTATGTGTGTGTGTGTGTGTATGTTCACCACCTGCTGGACTCTCCACTGTTATCAAACACACCCGTCTCTGGAATGTGAAGACAAACACTTGCTCTGCGATAAGAAGTGGAAACGAGGAGTCGTCGGTTGGTCTGTCAGCAAACTGCTGAGTCACCTCGCCATGCGGAGTAAAGATGCTCTCAGGGGTCACCGGGGGCCGCTCCCTCGCAGGTGCCTCCCTAACGATCCAGTGTGTGTCATAACAGTGTTTTAGTGTAAGTGGAATCTGGACCTGGAGGGAAATATCCATCTGTCAGTGTTTGAACATCGTTACAAACATGTTTGTATCTGTGTGTGTGTGTGTGTGTGTGTTTGCCAAGGCGACAAAACAAGTTACAAACTTTGTTAATACCTCAGTTAGAAATGCCTTTTGCGATTACTAAAATTAATAGCAACTTTTTGCAACAGCAACAAACCATGTTTAAAAAACGTTTTCACCAAATTTACAGCAATAGTTGTGAAATTTGTGATATTTTTTCTCGTAAAAATATAATGTTAACATTTAATACAATGTTAAATTTAAATTTAAATCTAAATGTTAAATATTAAATCTAAATGTTACATATTCAATGTAAATATAAATGTTACATATTCAATCTAAATATACATGTTAAATATAAATGTTACGGTTGAAACTAAATATTTAGCTGATATGCAAATTCACTGGAATGAGCTTTTATGTTACAACTTCGGGTGAATTTGCATATTAGCTAAATATTTCGTTTCACCTGTGACATTTCGATTTTGAATTTGATATAAGATTTAGATTTAGATTTGTTTGCATTTTACGTAGTTGTCTGAAAATAATCCTACTCGTCATTTTTAGGATTATTTTCAGCCTTTAATCAGAAATGATTCCTCTCATTAATAATGCAGATAAGGTGATGTCATATATAACAGCTTCTGGGACAGCCAATGGGGACGTTTCTTACTGTCAGTGTCATAACAGTGTTTTAGTGTAAGTGGAATCTGGACCTGGAGGGAAATATTTGTCTGTGTCAGTGTTTGAACATCGTTACAAACATGTTTGTATCCGTGTGTGTGTGTGTGTGTGTGTGTGTGTGCGTGTGTGTGTGTGTGTGTGTGTGTGTGTGTGCGTGTGTGTGTGTTTGCCAAGAGTGACGATAAAACAGGTCACATTTATCACAGCGAAGCCACAAACATGTGATTGCATCTGATCTGAGGATCAATAATAAACAATATGAGCATTAACACAGGAAAGAACAAAAGGTTTTGTGTGTTTTTATTGTAATAATGAGTATTTTTCTAGGATTGTGTGTATTTTTACAGTCATGTTGTGTGTTATGAGTCATTTGGAGTATTTCTGTTGATGTTTTGTATAGTTTTCTGTAAAATTGTAGTAGTTTTGGTCTCCTTTTGTGTATTTTTCAGTTGTTTAGTGTCATTTTCTTTGTTGTTGGAGTCATTTTGTGTCAATTTATCAACGTTCATGTCAGCATTACAACAATGAACAATAGGAGTATTTTTGTTGATTTCTATATTTTTCTGTAATATATGAATTTTGTACTCCTTTTGTGTATTTTCTTTGTTGTTTGAGTCATTTTGTCGTGTATTTTATTTATTTTGGGAGCCGCACTAACTTAGAACGAGGGCCATCACTCACCCTTGTTTGTTTACGTTACATTACATTTGTTGTTCACTAAACGTAAACAATATAAAATACACACCCATTCATTTACGACGGATGGAAACAGCGTGTTTAGCCTTTTCTTTAGCATTAGCTCGACCTTCTTTCTATTATTTTTTTCCTTTTTATTTACATTTTTTGTTGCTTTGCTTCACGTTTCCTTTGATGTTTTTTTGATTTATTACAGCGGACAAGCTGCCGTTATTGCATTATGTATTTACACACAGGAAGTGGTGCTGATCGCTGTGTGTGACAGGAGACGGAGAGGATGTTATAGTGAATCAGAGGAGGAAAATTCCACTAGACACAGTTGTAAGATCACCTGACTCCACCAAACATTTGATTTCAGTCGGATTCTGATTTTTTTAGTTAACTCCTTTCATTTGTACCAGTTTGGACCATGAACAGAACTTTGTATGTCTTGGAACAAACACAGGATCCATCTTTGAGTGCAACAGCTTTCTAAGCAGAACATCCAGAACCCAAACGCTCGTGCACCAGATTAGTCTTTGGTCCGTGTCCCACCTTCCTGCCCTACTTTCCCCCTCTGTGAGGACCTCTGCAGCCCCGTCCAAAGCACATGGAGTCCACGACTCATCCCAGGCTCTGTTGACTCACGCTATCAAATCCACATGTGATGAATGGGAGTGTGAAGTGCTTGATGTGAACCAAACAGAAAATATTTTCCTGGAGTTTCACAACCGATCCTCAGCAGGACTGTAAATATTTCCTCGAGGTTCGTGGACAGGAGCTCCAAACATGAGCCTCTGACTGGTGGTGATTAGCTGAGCGTGAAAAACATCCTCCCTCTGGATTGTTTCCCATCGAGGAATTCCCAGCGTCGGACTGTTGTGTTCCTTCTCCTACACACACACACACACACACACACACACACACACACACACGGGGGTCAATGAACTGCAGGTTGTGTAAGAACACCACTGACCCTTGTTAATCTCTTCATAACAACAGTCCCACTTGTTTGGTCTCTTCCCAAACGCCCTTGCAGATGGAATGTGACGAGGCCGAAGAAAAACGGCTTAAAACACGTCCAACGTGTCATAATAACTGGAGCAGATCAAGGTGACCTGAAATATGGAGATAAAAATATGAAAAACAGACAAAAGTCTGAGCTGAGCTGACAGCATATTCCATATCACGTAGCGCACTCAGATTTGTAGTAAATAGCATCCTAACGTACAATTCATACTGACGTACTACTCATACTAATGTACTATTCATACTGACGTACTACTCATACTAACGTACTATTCATACTAACGTACTATTCATACTGACGTACTACTCATACTAACGTACTATTCATACTGACGTACTACTCATACTAACGTACCATTTGTACTAACGTACTACTCATACTAACGTACTACTCACACTAACGTACTACTCATACTAACGTACCATTCGTACTAACGTACTACTCATACTAACGTACCATTCGTACTAACGTACTACTCATACTAACGTACCATTCGTACTAACGTTCTACTCATACTAACGTACCATTCGTACTAACGTTCTACTCATACTAACGTACCATTCGTACTAACGTACTACTCACACTAACGTACTACTCACACTAACGTACTACTCATCCTAATGTACCATTCATACTAACGTACTACTCATACTAACATACTACTCATCCTAACGTACTATTCATACTAACGAACTACTCATACTAACGTACTATTCATACTAACATACTACTCATACTAACGTACTACTCATCCTAACGTACTATTCATACTGACGTACTACTCATACTAACGTACTATTCATACTAACATACTACTCATCCTAACGTACTATTCATACTAACGTACTACTCATACTAACGTACTACTCATACTAACGTACTACTCATACTAACGTACTACTCATACAACGTACTACTCATACTAACATACTACTCATACTAATGTACTACTCACACGAACGTACTACTCATACTAACGTACTACTCATACTAACGTACTATTCATACTAACATACTACTCATCCTAACGTACTATTCATACTAACGTACTACTCATACTAACGTACCATTCGTACTAACGTACTACTCATCCTAACGTACTACTCATACTAACGTGCTATTCATACTAACATACTACTCATCCTAACGTACTATTCATACTGACGTACTACTCATACTAACGTACTACTCATACTAACGTACTATTCATACTGACGTACTACTCATACTAACGTACTACTCATACTGACGTACTACTCATACTAACGTACTATTCATAATTACATACTACTCATCCTAACGTACTATTCATACTAACATACTACTCATACTAACGTACGACTCATCCTAACGTACTTCTCATACTAACGTACTATTCATACTAACGTACTTTTCATACTGACGTACTACTCATCCGAACATACTATTCATACTAACGTACTACTCATACTAACGTACTACTCATACTAACGTACTACTCATCCTAACGTACTATTCATACTAACGTACTACTCATACTAAGTCTGTAATATGAGTATGTAGTGCGTATGAAAATTATGTGAGAAATACCCAGATGTACACTATATAAAGACATTTTTGAAGTGTGCACAGTAGGCACACTAGTCATACTCAACTGTCCCATGATGCATTGCGAGCTGAATGTAAAGTCTGTGTATTTTTTATGTTGTTTTGTGTATTTTACATTTATTTTTGTGTTCGTTTTCTGTATTTTATTTGTTTTTTTGTTGTTATCGTGTGTGTTTCCAGAGTAATTTTGTGTTTTAAGTAATTTTTGTGCAGTTTTGCGTTCACTTTGCATATTTTACTGTTATTTTTTTTGTATTCGTGTAGTTATCTTGTGTATTTACAGTATGTAGTTATTCTGTGTATTTCTGTTGTTGTTTTTGTGTTAAGAATCTTTTTTGTATATGTTGCTGTTATTTTTTGTGTTCATTTTCTATATTTAATTGGTATTTTGTGTATTTTTGTTATCAGGTTTCTTTACGGAGTAATTCTGTGTGATTTGAGTCATTTTGATGTTAAATTTGCATATTTTATTGATATTTTTCTACATTTCTGTAGTTATTTTGTGTGTTTTTGGAGTCATTCTGTGTATTTTTGTTGCCATTTTGTGTATTTTGTACAGTATGTTTTTTGGAGACGTTTGAGTTTTTAATTTGGCAGCTGCGTGTGGCCCCCTCAAAAACTAAAAAAGAAAGAAAATCAAATGTTGGAGCTAATGCTAGTCCTCACGTCACCACAACATGATAACATGTTATGATGAAGTCTCTAAAATGGCGATGCAGACATATGAATATTACTTATGACAAAGCAGGAATAGTTTAGACTGAAGGCTTGACCTGACCTCCAAAGTCCAGGTTTTAATCTGGTTTAGTGACAGAAATGATGCAAGCGTCTGTACCTCAGAGGAAGACTTTGTTTGTTTTGTCTGTTTTTGAATGGATTAGAAAATTGTTTGAATGTCACATAGTGTTCAGCGTTCAAGAACACACTGTGTCTGTTGCTTTATCACTGTTCAAACAGAAAACACAGCAAACGCACCTTAAAACTGCTTTATGATTCATAATTCCTAACACACTGAAATTGTGTGCTCTAGATTGGCAACTGTTGCCCCCAGAAATTATTTTAAAAATGTCACAGAAAAAAAAAAAATTATAGCGACAGCAGAAATACACGAAAGAACAGAATTACACAAAATGAAGGAAAAACACACATGACGTATAACTACAGAAAAAGACAAAATCGAAAATGACAAACAAAATGACAGAAAAAGAACAAAAAGTGACTCAAAAACAAAAATAGACATACTGGCTCCAAAAACACACAAAATAATAAGAAAAACATTTAAATTAGAAAAATAAAAAGGACAGAAATGTTTTAAAAGTGACTCCCAAAACACATTAAATTGTGGAAAAACCCACAAAATAACACTAAAAACACACTAAATGTCAAATGATAATACTGACACTCAAAATCAAGGAAAAATATGAAAACATAAATAAATATCAAAAACAAACAACCACAAAATTGTCAACAAAAACAAACAAAATGACAGAAACGTTCAAAAAGTGACTTTAGAGAAACTAAACAGACATATTGGCTCCAATAACACAAAAAACAACAGAAAAAAATATGAAAACAAAAATGACAACTTATAATGGCTCATATATCACACAAAATGACAAAAAACACACTAAATAACACCAGAAACACACTAAATGATATGACAGACACTCAAAATGAAGGAAAAATGCAAAAACAACTCCCAAACACACAAAAGTACAACAAATGATTGGTAATTCATTTGATCCCGACATCAATGTTAATAATGTGAGTCATGTAGGGGGCGCTCATGAGCTCAACATTTCTTCTTCTTCAACCAATCATTTGTCCAAACTTCCTTTCACTGGCGAGTGTCATTTTGTGGAGCTGTTTGATGTGAATGTTCTGGACACAATGTTCCTCTGTGGATGGAGCCACAAGATCAGCTGATGGAGAGGGAGGGGCTATTAGCATCACCGCTAGCATCAACGCTAGCATCACCTCATCACACCACTTCCCCTTAACTTTGCCAAGTCGGACTTCCTGTTTCTCATTAGAGCCACGGAGAGAAAGCGACTGCAGGACTGCACACACACACACACACACACACATATAAAAACGCACACACACACACACACATATAAATACACACTTACACACACGGTCACTCAGAAACACAGAGAGAGGAAGAAACTCAACACAATGGACGCTGGTGCATGGGAGACTGGTTATCCTGGGTTTCCCACACACACACACACACACACACACACACACACACACACACACACACACACACACACACACACACACACACACACACACACACACACACACACACACGCACACACGTTTACAGTCGTTCCACAGGCCAAGAACCAACCTGATCCTGGTTCTGTTTCACTGAGAAACAGTGACGGATGTGGAGCTAAGGGTCCAGCTAAGGGGCCTTTACTCTCCCTTAAACAGTGCGCTGACACGCTCTGGTGGCTGAAGTTAGCGAGTAAATCACAGACTGTTGAAGGACTCCCACCCAAAAGGACTTCTATCCTCAGGGTTTGTGTGTCTCTATCAGAGCGTGTCCCACACATATTTTAATGAGGCTCAGGTCACTTTAAACTATTTATATTTAAAACTGTGTATTATTGAAGTTAATAGTTGTGTTTCACTGCAAACATCTCTCTGTATTAAAGCAGGACGCTCTGTGGACGCGTTATTTCTTCATATCTCCATCATCTAACTCAGTCACACTTTACAGCGATGATGATGATGATGATGATAATGATGATAATGATGATGATGATGATAATGATGATGATGATGATGATCAAGGAGACATTTTAACTGTGACTCGGACAGAAAGCGGACGATCCTCAGTCACACTGCAATAATCTGATCAATGATCTGATCAAATCAACCTGTTATATTGTTTATCAATGAAGGCGTTTCAAATTAAAAGTTTATCATTTTCAATGACATTTACAAGCGTTGGGAAAAGTCCATGTTCCGTGATTTCTAGACAGCCCTTTTAGCGCTTTTTGGCTCCTTACGCGCGGTGGGCGTGTCAGCAGCCTGGACCGGAGAATACGCTTTGGAGAGAAGCGCGTAAATGCAGGCGCGCAAAAAAGCACTTAAGTCCAGATGGGAGAATAGAACCCTCAGTGAGATAGTTTAAGTACTTTGCTTACTTAGTATAGATAGTTACTTAGTTTAGTTACTTGTTTAGTTAGTTATGTACTTATTTGGTTAAATACTTAGTTCCGTTACTTATTTTGTTAGTTTCGTGCAGTGTTGACAGTCACTTTTGACAGTAACTAGTACTGTAACGCAATATTTTTCTAAAGAAATAACGCCGTTACCGTTACAATATGGTGAGTTTGTCCGTTACTTTGCTCGCTGCAGTGTACTTCCTGTTTACAGTGGCGCTACATATTTTTGCGGGATGCTGTGCCAAACACGGTAAAACAGTAGAAGATGAAGCATTGTCAGCATGTTTCTGTTTACGTCACGTGCGCCAATCATGGCGAGTCAATGCGAGAACAGGACGAGCTTCTCAGAGTGGAAATACGCTCATTATTTTTGTCTCTAAAAGATGCATCAGTGAAGCTAAGCTAAGGCTGCGGCTGGATTTTAACGGACTGTGACTGTTATCCAGGGACAGGTTAGCCAAACTATTGCACGGTATGTTGTTGTAAATAAACAACCTGTCGCTGCTGCTGAGTCACTGCTAACAGCAGCTCATTAGCCTGATATGTTTAGCATTGTGTAGCTGAGAAAAATGCTGTTAATTAGCATTTTCAACAGCAGAATGTGCACCTGGAATACACACAGCTTACTTTACATTACTGTGCTAAGGCTGAACAATTACTGTTTTAATTTTGGAGCAGCTGTTTTGTGCTTTATATGCACATCATTTATGGTTGTTTTATAGCAGTTGATCAACAGTGTATTATTATATTATTACAGCACTAATATGAAGCTGTATGGACACAAATGACCCAAAATAAATAATACATTCTTTAATTCTAAGTAACTCAAAAGTTACTTTTTCCAGTAACGCATTACTTTTTGATGTAAGTAATCAAAATAGTAACTGAGTTACTTTGTTAATAAAGTAACTAGTAACGGTAACTAGTTACTTTTTTTCAGTAACTAGCACAACACTGGTTACGTGTTTAGTTAGTTATTTAGTTTAGTTACATATTTGGTTAATTACTTCATTTAGTTTGTTACATAGTTCAGTTACTTTGTTTAGTGACTAATTTAGTGAGTTACTCAGTTTTATCGATCCATTCATTCCATTTACTGTATATTCTGGCTTTATCCTGCATAGGGTCACAGATAAGTTACTGTAGTTTGTTTGTTTGTTTATTGGTCACATGCTGCGCCTCTATTCCTGTTAGTTGTTTGCAGCGATGATCTTATTGTTTTATACTTGACCTGCTTCACTTTACACACATTGTTCAAACTCATATTGATTTTATTTGTGTAACAATTGAAAGACTAACTTCCTGTATGAAATCCCTGTGTGTACATGAGTCCAGGTTTGTGTTCATCATCCTCTCACAAACCATGTGACACTTGTTTGTAGTGTGTGCACAGTTTGTCACACAGGAAGTACACACACACACACACACACACTGGTGGCTTCCCTCACTCTCTCTGAACAGGAGACTTTTAAAGTTGGAACGAAGCTTTATGTTCTCAGGCTTAGATACTCATTACACATCAGATACTGTATAAAAACCACTCATCATGAGGCTTTTTAATTTTTCATAAAGCATTATACTTCTCATTTAACTGTTCTAGACAACATTGATTGTCCATCGATTGCCTTCCTACTGCTATTGCTTGATCTATTTAGTTATTTATGAATATGTTTTAATTTTGATTTATTTTTTTTATTGTCGGGGACCTGACAATTAATGTCTAATGTTGAACATCGTTCATCCAATTATTCATTCATTCATACAATCTGTGTCTTTATTTAATAAGTGAGTTAGTTACTTAGTTTAGTTACTGATTTGGTTAATTATGTAGTTTAGTTACTTATTACTTTCAAAAAAATGGAAAACGGTGGTCATGTTTGTGTGTCTGTTTGTGTACACGATAGTGTCCTAAATTTATGACGAATCCACTTCAATTTTTTTCTGTTAATTGGTTTTTGCCATAAATGACACCATTGGTTTGTTGTTCAAGGGGCAAAGTTTCTAAAATTCAGATCTTCATCGATTCGTTTGCAGGATGATGTAAGGCTATGACATGCAACATCTGACCAAACAGGATCCGGATCCGATCTAGATTGCTGACTCAGCAATTTTTGGAAATTACCATTGGAAAGCCCATTTACGACTTTGAAAAATTCCATAACAGTTTAAATAACTTTTGATTTCATTCAAATTTGGTGGATTGATGTCGAGTTCTCACCTCTATCAATATGTTGAGTTTCGTACGGATCCGATCCAGAATGTGGATTTGGCAGCAGGTTGAAGTTTGCCCATTTTGAAATGGAAAATCTCGTTTAGTGGTATTTTTAAAATCTAACTGACGTCTGCAGATCCAATAACTGATTATGAAAATTTTTGTCAGTGATGGAAACAACTAAGAACAAAATTGAGCGTTTTCGAAAGTGTGCGCTGCACGAGCGCTTTCATTTTGTTAGTTCCTTAGTTTAGTTATGTGTTTGGTTAGATACTTAGTTTAATTACTTATTTGGTTAATTACTTAGTTTAATTATGTGTTTATGTACTTATTTTGACCCACTTTTGGTTTCTGACCCATGAGTTGAGAAGCTTCCGGATACACTTGGTGAAAGTTGTGCTTAGCAGGTTGATGTAGAGCTTCAAACAATGTGAGCTTTTCTCCTTCTCATGCTGTTGTTGGAGGATATCAGAGGCTCTGAGTTATCCAAGGTGAGTCGGACCAAAAACACCAGCACACAGCGGGACCTGGACGAGCCCCCGGACCTCTGAGGGAAAACAGGGGCTCACACTCTGATACACAAACACAGGGCAGGGATCCTTTCATGGTGATACAACCTGTGACCTTTAGAACCTTAGAGCTGTTCGCACGTCACAGCGATGACACACACACACACACACACACACACACACACACGCAATAGGCCATGATGACAGCGTCCAGTCATAGCCCGTAAGCTAGGTCTATGTCCCCCCCCCCCCAGAAAAAATCATGGAAAACATCAACACATCCTGCAGTTGCATAATCATAAACTGACTGAGAAAACTTCGGTGGTCTTGGTTGTTTTTGTTTGACTTCCTCAGCTGAAGTTTATTAAAAATCAAAGGATTCCTGCTGATGGAATGTAAAACACAACAAAAACACACCAATGGATCCAAACATACACAACAGTACAGAAAAAATAACAAGTGAAAACACACACACACACACAAAGATAAAGAATAAAACAAAAGCATTTTGGTTGTTTGATGTGTTTCGTGTAATTTACAGTTACAGTGGGTACGGAAAGTATTCAGACCCTTTTAGGTTTTTCCCTCTTTGGTACATATATTGCAGCCATTTGCTAGAATCATTGAAGTTATCTTTTTTCCTGAGTGCTGTACACACAGCTCCCTAGTTTAACAGAAAAAAACAGACATGTAGACCTTTTTGACAATTTATTAGCATAGAAAAACTGAAACATCACATATTCACAAGTTCTCAGGCTGTGAGACTGTATATTTAACTCAAGTGCTGTCAATCATCCCTGAGATGGTTCTACACTTCGTTGGAGTGCCGCTGTATTTAATTACAATAATTGGACTTATTTAGGAAAGGCACACACCTGACTATATAAAACCTTGAAGCTCACAGTGTATATCCAAGAAATTGAAAATCAAGGGGTCAAAGAAACTGCCAGAAAAGTTCAAAGACTGTTGGATTGTGACAAGGCACAGATCTGGCCAAGGATTCAAAATACTTTCTGCTGCACTTCAGGTGTCTAAGAGCACAGTGGCTTCCATAATCCTGAAATGGAAGGACTTTGGGACAACAAAAACTCTTCCTAGAGTTGGCCGTCCATCCAAACTGAGCAGTCAGGGGAGAAGAGCTTTAGTGAGAGAAGTAAAGAAGAACCCAGTAAGTAGATAGTCAGCCATCACTGCAGCTCTTCACCAATCGGGGCTTTATGACAGGGTGGCCCAACAGAAGACGACACGTCAGGGTCTTGTTTCCAGAAATGCAACGTACAAATTAGAAGAAGAAGAAAAACTCTGAAGCGTCACCGATAAAACAGAAGAAGAAGAAAAACTCGCAAGTGGAGAGACACTCGCAAATATCAGCAAGAAGAGCTTCAAAAAAGAAAAGGCAGTGATGTGATGGACCAGGAAGTGGCTGGACAGACGTGGTCAGTACGGTCTGTTGGTTCTACAGCGGTACTACGTGTTGGTGCATGTGCAGTGTGAGGTAAGCCGGTTCGTGGCACTGCTTCAACAGTGATACCCTCACAACCAGGATTTCAAGTTTGATTTTCTTACACCCATACAATTGCTGATCGGAGCTGGTCGTGAGGTGCTAATTGCTTCTCAAAACCCCGTGTATACTACACCATATATACTACACCCATGTATACGACACGATGCACGACACATAATTTAGCTGAGATTCATCTCGTTCCCAAAAATAGACGCAAGAGTGAAAAATCAGCTCAAAATGGGCCAAAAATTGCACAGTGTATGCCCGCCTTAGGGAGGAATGGCAGAAGTACCTCAAATCCAGGTGTGAAACACTTGTTGCATCATTCCCACAAAACCTCATGGCTGTAATATCCCAAAAGGGTGCTTCTACTCAATACTGAGAAAAGGTCTACATGTCTGTTTTTCTCTGTCAAACTGGGGAGCTGTGTGTACATTACTCGCAAAAAAAAGAATAACTTCAACAATTCTAGCAAATGGGGCTGAATACTTTCCGTACCCACCGTATTTTGCGTTTTTTTTTTTTTTTTTTTTTGTGTGTATTCAGTGAGGTGTTTTATGTTTCATTAAGTTTGAGTATTTGTATATATATATATATCTTCTTGTGTATTCTTGTTGCAATTTTCTTTTTGTGTTTTTGTGAATTTTTGGGGGGAATTTGTGTTCTTTTGGCGTCATCATTTGTTTTTTGTGTATTGAGTGTATTTGAGTGTTTAAAGTGGATGAATGGTCCAGGATTGGTTGAATTGCTCTAAATAATAAGCCTGTAAATACTCTGTGGTGCTCGTGCACTGCGCGTTTTTTTTTGGCACCATCCGTGCCTTTGGGATCTGTCGACGTCCCGGTGTAATTCCCAGTTTCCTGCTATAATAACAGAGTGGACGGTGACATGACCACAGACACGTCCCTCCTCTCTGTGTGGGGTCACGTTTTCACGGTTTGTCGCTAAGACACACACACACACACACACACACACACACACACACACACACACACACACACACACACACACACACACACACACACACACACACACACACACACGCACACACTGATTCAATCCCTGATTGATCACTTTTCCAAACCTGATCCTTTTTTTCTGATGCAACCAGCCGCGCGCAACTGCCGACGAGGTTTCCACGCAACTGCTTTATGAGATTGCATCATCATCATCATCATCATCATGTGTGTTGTTGGAGTCTTTTTGTTGTCATTTTGTATTTATTTGTTATTCATTCGTGTTTTTGGAGTCATTTGGTGTATTTTGTTGTGGTTTTGTTTAATTTTTTGTCATCCTACTTTTGTCATTGTTTTGATATGATTTTTTTCTCATTTTGGAGTTCATTTGTGATGTAGTCGGAGTCTTTTTTGTGTGTGTGTTTTTTCTACTTTTTCAGTTGTTTTTCTGTATTTTTGTGGTCGTTCACACGGTTTTTGGCATTAACGTGTTTTTGTTTTTGTTTTTTTTCATTTTGTGTGTTTATTTTGAAGCAGCACAAAATTAGACCAAGGGCCACATGTGGCCCCCAGGCCCATCTGCCCTATAGTGTGATGTCACCCTCACAGGGTTCCTGATCTGAGGATTAGGTTTGATCTGATCAATTGGAAAAAGATTCACCTTCATTAAGAATCAATGAGGTGATGCTAAAAAACACATGAATATAAATTATGATTATGACTTTATTCTCAGATTACTGCGACCGTCAGATGGAAGCTGATGCCTTTATTTAGAACAAAGTAAAAGAAAAAAAGTAAGGGACCATTAGTTTAAACTGGTAAATAATGGACAAGACAAATCGTGAATTTGGTTGAATTGCCAAAAAATAAGAACAAAATATGATGAAAAGAGGTTAAAAGTGACAATAATAGGTCACCATATGTGACAATAAGTGGAAAAGTAGTGGAAAGGGTTTATAAGTGCTGAACATGTCTTGAAAGTGGAATAAATGTGCAGAAAAGGCATTGAATGATGAAATGATAGAAATGGGAGCAATGTAGCCAAAATGTGTTAAAGGTGAAAAAATATGGCAAGAAAAAGTGATGAAAATAGGTTAAAATATGGCATATTCTTAGTTTTTGAAGGCATCTGGGGACCCCCTCCCAGTGTCTCGCGACCCCAAATGAGGTTCTGACCCCAAGGTTGAGAACCTCTGATTTAGAATATCACTTTGGTTTGCAGAGCTCTTTTTTGTGTATTTATTGCTGCTAAACTTTGTTTTTATTTGCAATTTATAACATGTAAACAGCTTACACATGTAAGAAAGTAAAAAATCAATAACTAAATAAACAAAAATCAATAATTTAACAAAGGGAAAACATTTTCAGGGGTACTTCTTGGTCTTTCTCAAGTGATGATTCTAATAAAATTCTACATGCTCAGATTTGTCATTATTCAAAAATTATTAATGCTGACATAAATGTTGATTGCAAATGTTTCAAATGTAGTTTATGCACATTCTGTATTTCAAACGTGTAACTAATCAGGATGTTACATCAGATCAATAATGGTTGAAGACACGTTAAAGTCATCAGAACATTTGACACCCACGTGCATTGGGATTCTTTTGTTTGGGAATAACTTCCTCGTGACTGTACCCGGAGCTCAGGTCTTTTTCTACAGCTGCATTTCTGGGACTCGGAGTCACCGTCATCTCCATCTGTGACGTCTCCCGCTGCTGTCCGCGTGCTGCGTGGGCGTGCGTAATGTGCATGCGCTCATTATCAACTGTCCCATCGCTCTAAAAAAGTTGTATGAGAAGTTGAAACGGGACAATTAGTGGGAATGAATACCACGTTGTTGTGTTGAAGGGGCTACACGCCTGGTTTGAATCCGAGGTGGACACGGTGGACACCGGGTTCGGTTCGGTACGTCACCCCGGGTCGGAAAGAGGAGGGGGAGGGGTCAGATCGCATGTTGCAACATCAAACAGTGTTGTCGTCACCGCGCGCAAAGCACCGCCCGTTGCCAAATAAATATTTGACGTTATTGTTGTATTCAAATGAGGCGGCTGAGCCGACCAATCACAGCTCTCCGTATGATTACACCTTCTTTTCACAAATCATTCATAACGTCAGGAGCCGCTATAAATACGGCCGCGCGCACCGCACACTCACACATTTTCACACATTCTCCCGAAAACATCACAGACATCAGATCCAGAGACATAGATCCAGAGACATAGATCCAGAGACATAGATCAGCATGCTGTGGATCACCGTGGACGGATTATTGCTGCTCGTGAGCTCCGTGCTGTGGACGCACGGTTCCCCAGTGCTCGGACCGGAGCCGATCCACTGCGCTCCGTGCACCCCGGAGATGCGCAGCCAGTGCCCGGCGGTGGCGCCCGGCTGTGCGGAGGTGCTCCGGGAGCCCGGCTGTGGATGCTGCCTGGCCTGCGCCCTGAAGGCTGGGGAGCAGTGCGGGATCTACACGGCTCGGTGCGGCGCGGGGCTCCGGTGCTCCCCCAGACCCGGAGACCCCCGGCCTCTGCACTCACTCACCCGGGGACAGGCGCTGTGTATGGCGGCCAGCAGCCAGCCAGAGTCCACCCCCGAGACCCAGACACAAGGTAAGGCCTGGTTTACAGTATATGCTGCACTTTATCACACAAATGTATAAAAAAAACCTCCACGAGCCCCAGCCTCACCCCCTCACCCTGCCCCCCTCATCCTGCAGACCTCATAGAACCGGAGCCAGAGATGGAGAACGAACCCGGCTCCAGCCTCTTCAACCCCGGGGTGAGCAGACCCGACCCCCGGGCAGCAGCGGACGCACAGGAGAGCATGAAAGCGAAACTCATCGCGATACGGAGGAAGCTGGTGGAGCAGGTACAGATTACACACGCACGCACACACACACGCACACACATGCACTGTGAACGCACGCGACGCAGACGTGGAGAAAATCCCCCACGTACCGTTTATAGATGTGACGGGAAAAGTTTTTCAGAGGCTGCATGAACGCACCACAAGGGGGCGCACGAGTGCTTCTTTATTAAGAAGAGGAAGCGCACAGAGTTATTAGCGTTATTATTAATAATATTCATAATTAGTTTGTCTCCTTACAACCGTGGTTCCCTACCTTTCTTTACATCACAAACTTCATGATACTTTTTTTTTCTCTTGAATTATTTTTTGATCACATTTGTTATAAACTAGGATTAATGCACAATATGCACAATATGATATTATGTATTGTTTTTTTTTATTTATTTTTTTTAATTGGGCAAAATAGATGAATAAATGCATAAATGCAATTTAAAGAAATAGAAATAAAAAATAAAAAAAAATTTCAATCAAATTTAATTTCATTCTTTATAGACATTTCAGAAGACCCCAAGAGTGAAAACCCCTGTATTAATCGATAATATTCAGCTGGTATCATTGGATGCTGAAAATGATTAGGCTTCTTTTCATTGGCTCATTTATCATCACATCTCTTCATATTTAGCTACCGATTGGATTCATTTCCATTTATTTGTTGTTCTTTTCCATTAAATTGTCAATACTTTTTGTTTATCCTGCATTTAGTTTAAATTTTACTTGATGGAAACTATCTTTTAAATTATTATTGTCTAAAATAAATGTGTAATAAAAGTAAACAGGCACAAAGGCTGCTGATGGGCTTTCGAGGTCATTTGATAAAGATCACATTAGCAGTTATTACTGTAACCAATCAGGGTGTATAAATCATGTGGTGCCAAATGTAAAAACTTGGTACATTTATCATAGCTGACATATTTTGAACATTTAGCTCGTTTTTCTTTCATTTCAGACAGAAACTCATGTAAAACAGCATGTTCTATATCATTGTTAGAAGTGTGTAATCATGAAAAATCAATCTGAATCTAAATGTTAAATGTAAACTTGAATATTAGATATTGCATTAGCAGTTATTACTGTAACCAATCAGGGTGAGTTTTGATCTCGTCAGACTTTGCGTCGATCTGTCGGTGGGAGAACATGCAAATGCTTCATGTCATGTGACATTTGGCAGGTTTAACCCTGTTCTCTCCTGTTTCTCCTCAGGGTCCGTGTCACCTGGACCTCCAGGTCGCCTTAGACAAGATCGCCACCGCCCAGCAGAAGCTGGGAGACAAGCTGTCCAGATTCTACCTCCCCAACTGTGACAAACACGGGCTGTACAAACCCAAACAGGTCCGTTGTGACCCACATTTTCATGATAACACCAACAAAAACCAAGTTTAAAGTCGAAATGTCGAGAATGAAGTCGAAATTTCGAAAATAAACTCAGAAGACAATATGATAAACACACACAAAACGAACAATTAAAAAAAAATGTTGGTTAATTGGGTGTATTTTATACATTTGAAGTTGTAGTTTAATCATCAGATTATTATTATTTTTTATTTTATTTTATTTATTTGATAGGGTATTTTTTTTGCCTCATTTTCAAAGTTTGGAAACTAAAAAGCTATATTTTAGTTCATTTTGAATTTTTTTTGTGTGTGTCCGATCACAGTGTGTTTACTACGGATTAACTTCCATATATTTGACTTTATTTGCAGAGCTTTGACTTTTATCATGATATTGTATTTTTTTATCACAGTATTGTATTTCGACTTTAATCTTGATTTTTCAACTGTTTTCTTGATTTACCCAAAATTATTTTTTCTATTGAAATTGGCCCTAATCTTCTTCTATAGTAAACACACTGGAAAAAGACACACAAAAAAGTGTAAAATTAAACAAAATATAGTTATTAGGCTTCCAAACTTTCAGAATCAATAAAAATACCCTATCAAATAAATACAATTAATATAAACAGTTAATGTTGATATTTGAAATTTAGTCTCGACATTATATTTCAACTTTCTTCTGGAATTTTACATTTTAATCTCAACATTATATTTAATCTCAACATTTTGACTTTAACCTCAAAATTTCAACGTAAATTCTAAAAATTTTGACTTTAATCTTGACATTTCAACTTTAATCTCAACTTTCTTCTCGAAATTTCTATTTTAATCTAAATATTTCAAATTTATTCTTGACATTTTGACTTTAATCTTGATTTGCCCAAAATAATTTTCTCCATCAAAATTGACCCTAATCCTCTTCTGTACTTTTTAGCCAAAATGTGAACAGATAAATGCATCAATGTGTGTGTGTGTGTTTAAATAAAGACCATCTCTCTCTCTCTCTCGTTCGCCCCACAGTGTGAGTCGTCCCTGGACGGACAGAGAGGAAGATGCTGGTGCGTCAACACCTGGAACGGGAAGACGATCCTGGACTTGACGGACGTCCCCGCGGACGCCGAATGTCCTTAAAGCAAAGCAGGAAGCCACTGATTTATGGATCACTGTTTTTTTATTTTATTTATTGATCTCGTGGTTGTTTATTCAGGTACACTGTCACCTTGAGCCCCTCACCCGTCCCAAAGAGAGAGAGAGAGAGAGAGAGAGAGAGAGAGAGAGAGAGAGAGAGAGAGAGAGAAAAATATCTATTTTTGTTTTCCTGAAAGCAGTTTTTTAATATTGATGCATTTATGTTGACTCTTCAGCCTTATTTATTTAAACTGTATTGCATTTTGGTTTGTTTTTTTGTAATTATTTCATGAGTATTTATATCTTTTTTTTGCCTATTTTTATTATATTATTATTATTTGTATGTGTGTATAAAGTGTATATATGTATCTGGGCCATGAGGAACTCCACAGTCGAGTTGAGCTCGCTCTACCTTTAAGGAGTTTTCTGCTGGTTTGAATTCAAACCAAGCCCGAACAAAAGCACTGAGTGACCAAAATGTCATTTAGAAGTTTTCTAAATGTTGTTTTTCTATTATTTTTTTTAATATTATTATTATTATCATTCCTCTTCCTTTTTGTTGCCTTTTCTGTTGTTCGGTTTTGTGTCTGTTGTCTGATGTGATGCATCAGCTCTCAATGCAAAACCCTGGAGTTTAACATTCTCAGAAAACATTTCCCATGATTCCATGGGGCTGCAGATTACAGCATGAGAGGCGGCGGTGTTGTCCTCGCCGCCTCTCAGACGGGTATCTCTACATTTACCTACCTCCGATGTGTGTCTGTTGTGTTGATGTGTCGTCCACATGCTGCTGACTGTTGTTGATGTGGGTTTTATTCCACTGGTGTGTGTGTACGTGTGTGTGTGTGTGTGTACACACTTTTGTAACTCAGATGTAATGTACGACAGAAAAAGGTGATATATTTAATAAAAACATTAACCATAGCTGTGCCTCAGCGTCCTACATTCCTCCTTATCGCTCTGGTCCAAAGTGGACGTCCTTGTCCCGCGTTCTATTTGCTTTGGTCGGGATCAGGAATTCTCCTTGGCCACGGGTTTGCCCGCCCGCTGCCAGCCTGCCTGGCACCGCCTGATGTATTTATATTCCTCACAGATTGAAACCCTTTGCTTTCCTCCGTACGAACACATTCCAAGACTGAGAGGAGCCCCTGGATTACATTCAAGCACTCCAGTGCGCTGATATCGAAAGAAATTAAAGCGAGATGAGTGATTTACAGCCAGAACGTTTGGATGTTTCAGTCCAGACTTTAAAGGATAGCTGGAGTGGGAATGTATATAACAAAAAAATGTGTTTCATTTAATACCAATTGTTACAGCCCCCAATAGGATGTCTATAGACTTGAGTGGCCGCAACATAAAAGACAGCAAACAGAAATAAATTATTATTCATTAAAGCAAAGTTTCTTAAAAACTAGCAACACAATCAAAACTAGAAAAGACTTTGGCCAAGCAGCTCATCTCCACCCATCTTGTGATTTCCACCCTATGTCGTAGTCCTACATAGATTTTATAAAACACAATTAGATTCATTGATAATCAAAACATATCTTCAGCATTTCAAATAACAGTGATGTTAATTATTGTCAAATAGGTATAAACATTTTGCGACCTTGTTACAAATCATCCTCTGTGATGGCCAGTTATATTTTTGCTGTTATTTTTCTTTTTTTTTTTTTATTTCAAAAGTAAAACCAAAAACTTCAATATATTTACTTTTTATTTAACGTGGACATCTTAACGGTGTTGTGGTCTTGCTAATGCTAGTACAGATGTCGACATTAAACATCTTCTATGTTCTAATAGAACAAGATGGCATCACTGTTGATGACATCATCAGTGTTCTGAGAGAACCTATGACATCATCAACAAAAGGTTCCACAGTGTGGATGGGAAAATGAATGGGATATGTATATACATTTTTTTTCCTTTTTTTTTAAGCCAGAATATCACCAAATTTTAATCACCTGTTCCTTGTCCGATGTATAAATTTTCCTGAAAATTTCCTCCTAATCCGTTCATAACTTCTCCAGTTATCTTTCTAAATGACAAACATAACCTTAATGCTTCGTGCTTGGCGGAGGTAATAACTCAAAGAAGCAAAAAGGACTGGAAACCCAGGCCAAACTGAACTAAAGTAGGGAGGACACTGGGCTGACCCTATACTGGGCTGTCACACCCAGTGTCCACCCTCTAAAGCAGTCATTCTCAAACTTCTTAGCCCTTTACCGACCGCCAAAATAAAGGTCTCAGGGAGCGGGGACCCCCACTGTAGCTGAAGGTGGTTGAACATTGAAGAACAGTCATGTGGAGACAGGACCATCTATAAGGGGGAATAAAGGGGAGAGATTTTTGGGGTCCATCCATAAAGTCAGTAAAATGATGGTCCATTGTTCTATGAATCTGTGATAACTACATTTATTTATTCATCTGAATAATATCCACTGTTATCCAGGAACGTTTATTATTATTATTATAGTCATCTTAAAGATGAAAATCCTTGTTTTAATCATAAATAAAATGGGTTCAAAGTGACAAAAAAGGATAGAAAAGGTGATGAAATGGGTTTAAAAAAAACCCACAGAAATTAAAAGTTGCAAATTCTGTCTTGCGACCCCAAGGTTGAGAACCTTTGCTCTAAACTACAAAAAGGTACAAAAGCCTAATTTCTTCTGGTCCTCTCTTTAACACAGCTCCTCCCCCCTCTCCACCTGATTATGATCTGAATCATGTGTGTTAGGTGACAGGGAGGAAAGTCAGGATCCACCAGCCTTAACACCAATAAACTATATATGTGCACCTTTTTTTTAGAAAAAAAATTAAAAAAAACACATTAAAAGGACTTTTTTATACCATGGGCATTAAACTATGGGGAGCCGCCATTTTGGTCAGGATATGACGCACATTCATTGATCGGCCCGGCCCGGACTGTTGCTTTAAAGAAATGGTGCATTGTGGGAGGTAGAGGCGTAACAGGTCTGTTTACATAGTGGGAAGTGTAGTTTTTCTGTTCAGCCATGTGTAACCTCTCCTTCAGTGATAGTGCAGCATCCAGGTTGAATGTTAGGAGAGGATTAAATATCATCTCAACAATTACCTGATGGACAGAGCTGTTGTTAGCAGCAGAAACGAGCCATGGCTGAGTAGTTTGGTGTTGGAAGTGCACAAAATACGTCTAACAACTGGGATGAAAGCTGCATGAAAGGACATCGTTGTTCATTGATTGGATGATGCTCCACTACCTCTGAGGATCAGCACCTGACGGCGCCCTAACCAACAGGTACGTTCTCCTGCACTTCATTATTTAGCCACAAGGAAATAAGAGGGAACAATGTGGAAAAAGAAGACATGGATATTTTTTCAACTATCTGAGCTTATTGATTATTTTTATCCTTTTTCTGCAACTACACCAAACTTGCCATAATTTAACCTATTTTCATCACTTTTTTTTGCCACATTTTCACTCCTTTTAATGTATTTCTGCTACTTCACTCCCATTTCTGCCACTTCTCATAAAATGTCAATGCCTCTTCTGCACTTTCCAGACATGTTCAGCACTTATAAACCCCTTCCACCACTGTTCCACCTAATGTCACATATGTTGACCCATCATTGTCACTTTTAAACTTTTCTCACCACATTTTCATTCATTCCTGATTTGCAATGCCCACTATTTGCCAGTTTATACTACATTTCTATACACTTTTAAATTCCATTACCCACAATTTGCAACTTTTATCCAATTTCTGTGGTTTTTAAAATCCCATTTCACCACTTTTTCTTTTGTCATCCATTTTATTTCTGATTAAAACACAGATTTACATCTTTAAAATAATTATATATGATGGTGGAAATAATAATAAGATAATGTTTGTGTTCGACCAACTTCAGGTATCCTGGGGGTCTCCGGTCTCTGGCACCGTTATTTTTGGGGTCGCGGGCTGAAAAGGTTGAGAATCACTGCGTTAGATGATGTTTTACTTTGAAAGAGGGAGAATCGATCACACTGTGGGGGATTTTGTGGTCAAACACAATCAGAAGATGGAGGTTTATTTGTGTTTTGGTGAAACTGGTGTCCATATTACCTGATGAGTGTCAGCAGTGCAAAACACTGCGTTACCAGTTAACATGCTCACCTAACTAGTCAATAGTCAATGGCATGAGCAGGGATGCAACTGAAGAAGAAACAAAGAACTGATGGTTGATAACGTGTTGGCTTTTATTTAAAAAAGAAAGAAAGAAACATTAAATATTGACGTTTTTATTTGAAATAATTTCCTTAATCAGAGAAAATATCAGTCGTGTGATATAATTTTTTTTTCTGTTTCATACAGTGAAAAGCTTGAAAACCAGCACTCGTTGGAGATTGTACAGAGGATTATTAAACCAGCCGAGAAAGGAAACGGATTGGAAGGAAAAGGAGAGACATTAAAGTGAGGAAAACCTGAGAGCCTGAAGAAAACACGTCTGTGGATCAAAATGAGCTGCTACGACAGAGATTCAGTCACACACCAGCCTCTATAGGTAAAAAACATGTTTCTATACAGAAAATGTTTATTTCTCTAATTCAATATTTACAGAAATGTATCCATTTTTAATTAAAGACTTGTTTTCTTATTGCTCAAAAAATTATTTGAAATGAGCTTAGCTTTTTTTTTTTTTAGAAAATTCTTTACTTTTTAACAAAAATGTTTATTTTGGTGCAAAAAAAGTCATTACATTTAAAGAAAAAAAAAAAATTAAATCAGTTTTTTATCATGAGTTTTAAAAAGTTCCAAATTTTATGAACAGACAAGTCAAAAAAAATTTTAGTCTTTAGTTTTAACAAGTTCAATATTTTATGAACGCTAAATGTCTAATTGTTTTTTTTTTTTTTAAGTGTAGCTTTTTTTGCTCAAGAAAGTGGAAATTATTAGTGATGTTCTAGATTTTTTCTTACTTTTTTGACAAAAAAAATCTAAAAATTATACAATGTATTTCTTTAGAATTGAATTGTAAAAAAAAAAAAGTTAAAAATGATATATAAACTCTATAGCAGAATGTGGATTGAGTTTTTCATTGAGAGTAAAACTGAAACATCGAACATTAAATGTTGACGTTTCCAACTCGACTTTAAGTCACTTCTTTCTCGGGATTCAGACTCGTATCTGGCGCGGACGTGAAAACTCTGTCGTGAGCAGCGCGAGGAAAACGGTTTGATTTAAAAAAAACCAAGACATTCATTAGTGATTATATTCCCCCAAAATCCGCTGATTCAGAGACTTTGCTGTGCAATCGTCGAGCCACTGAATTACTCGTGTGAAACCGTAGTTTGGAACAGCTTATAATCTTTTCTTAGATAAATAACTTTTACTTTGAAGTACTGTACATGATGTCTAGTCAGACACAAAGCTGGCCAGGAAATAATAATAATAACAATAATATATCATATATAAAAAGACACACATACATACAAATATTAGGGAGGGAGTAGCTTCAACATATTTGTATGCATGTTCCTCCCCTCACATCAAGTCTGGGAGCAGAAGAGTTCAGCACCAACACGTTGGTGAAGCTGATTTCTTACTTTTCAAGTCTTTAGCAAAGAAAGCAGGAGAGCAATGGCAGCAGGAAGCTCCTCGGAGGGGGCGGAGCCTTCCCTCCCTGACCCAATCTCTTTTTCATTTGATTTTTCTTCAGAATGCTTATTTGGTGCCGCGTCCACGTGGAGGATTTTTTCATACAAGAACAAAACAACAACTAGAAGAAAGAGTCGGGCTGAAAGAAGTCCTTTTTTCATCATTCCTCCTGCTCCTCCCTGGATTCATGACTTGTTTTTCTTTCGATATCGCTCCACTTCATCTGACATTACCTGGGAGGACAGGTATGCAGACGCAGAAAGGACCGATTGTCTTGAACTGCACGCATGGAGGAGTGGGAGCGCAGCTAAAGTGCTTTAAGTGCTTGTGCTTGAAGCTGCGGGCGAGGGGGCGGGGCTTACACCGGATCGTACCACTGGGAGGGGGCGAGGGGGGGGCGGAGCTTAAAAGGGAGGAAGTTAGCGTCCTAATGTGACCTCAGTGGGATCCAACAGCAGATGTAGGAATTGTTTTTAACCTGTTTTTTACTCACTTTGGTTCAGTAAATAAATGTCCCAGTTACCAATGTTTGATGTTTGCAAACAAATGTGAGAAAGGCTGTTTGTTAGAGGTAAAACTAGCTGATACCATAGCCACGCCCCTTTACCATTTCACCCTGCTTAGCTAGCAGTGCTAAGCTAACCAAAGCATGTGTGACTAGTTCCTTCACCAGGGTGACCATAAGTCCAGATTTACCCCAACATGTCCTCGTTCTACGTCTTATCCGGACCGTCCGGATTTTATGAATAGATCAAATTGTCTGGGTTTCCCAGGGACCCTGAACGCATCTCGGGAACACATTAGTTTAAAAGACCGTTGTCACGTACTGAGTTTACCTCCGTACTGAGATCATAACCCTAACCCTAAACAAATCTAATAAACAAATAAAACATCCATTCACTTTGAAAACAAAAATAAACAAAAATGAATTATGTTTTTCTTTTTTTTTTTTAGCAAAAATTCATTCTCCGGTAGTGCACGCGCGTGCATGTGCATATACAATCTCAGTACGATGCAAACCCAGTACATGACACTGTAACTCTGCTAATATTTGCTCTATCGGAGAAATTCCACCAGTTTCTGAAAACTAATGAGTTGATCTTTACATTGTACCATTATAGTAATTTTACTCACACATGACGGAGTCATTATAGATACTGCTTAGTTTTGACAAAATCGTCACACAGTAGAGAAAAAAAAAGACTGAAAGTGACCAAATACTGGTGGATTTTTTTTGTTAGTTTTAATTTGTAGGAGGAGACGTTTCTCATTGTTTCAATGATTGAGAGATTTTAAAAAGGTTGACATGAGATTTTTCCAACACAGATTGTTATAATGCATAATTAAGGTGCTTGACTTCAGCCATTTATCAGTCTTTGTTATAAAGAGAGAAACGCATTTTTAAACCTTATGGACAATAACAACTTATTTATCTACTGTATTGTATTTTGCCGTTACAAGGTAGGTTCAAGAAATGTCGAGTACTTTAAGTATGACAAGGTCGGCCCATGTGTCCTGTTTTTGAAATAAAAACATGGTCACCCTATATGTCACACCATGGCTCAGCGAGGCTTGAAAAACACGGTTCTGCAGGACGAGCTCGTATGAAATGTGTCTTGTTTTCCCAGATTGTTGCTAAATGCTTCACTCCCACGACACATTTTGTGAAAAACCGCAGAGGTAGAAACCTCGGGAGTGGACTAGACTGTAGAACTGGCAACTCTGAATTATTTATTATCAATTATATATATATTTAGAGCCACACGAAAATAAAAAGAAATCTGAGCACACGAGATTAAAGTTACAATATTTCAAGGATAAAGTTGTATTTTTATTAGATCAAACTTGTGATACTTCGAGGTTAAAATCGTAATATTTTGAGAATAAAGTCGTAATATATTGAGATTGTTCTTGGAATATGACTTTAAAGTCATAAATTAAAGAGAATAAAGTCGTAATATTTCACGATGAAAGTTGTAAAATTTTGAGAACAGAGTCGGATTTTTCTGAGAATAAACCTGTATTTTAAAAAACTGGTGAAATGGTTTAGGGCTCGCTATTTTAATGTGGTCCTAATATGTTTTAGTTTATTTTATATTGTGATTTTTTTAATATATTATGTACATTGTTCAATTGGTTGGTGTGTATTTCTTTCTGCGTAGGGTATAAATTGTGTATCTGCTTTTTTGTTTTACCTCGTCGTTGCTGTAACAGAATAATTTGTGGGATAAATCTAATCTAATCTTTTATTTCATTTTGAATCATTTTAACCTCTCCATGTAATAAGCTTGGAAGGTTTCGGCCAATCAGAGGAGTCGCTTCAAGACAACGATTCAACTCTTTAACGCGGAGGGCTCTGCTGATGGATTTCACTACATCTGCTGTTTAACGTTAATGTGACAAACACTGAGGGAGAACATGCAAACTACACACAGAAAAGCATGTATCGCTGCTGATCTGTGACTTTTCAGCACAAAGCACCTTTAGTAGAAGCAGAGGAGGATGTAAGGTAGCGCTTAAGGCACTGTTCTTTCCCATGATCCTTCACTTCAGAGCGGCCCCTGAGCGAGGATGACTTGCAGGTTCTCCTCAGAGCCAGTGGAACAGTCCCTCCTTCCTCCCTCAGCGAGGATAGTGCAGACGTCTCACTTTTCAGCTTCATGTCAGAGTCGTGTTTGTAAGGAGCGGATAGCACAGGACAGGTAGCCGCCACGGGCTGGGAGCTGGCCCCACATACCACCCCACCCCTCCCCTCCCCCCTCCCTCGGACAGAAAGAGGACCTGAAGAATCAAAAAGGTCCAGAGAAAACTACATGCAAGGAGAGCTGGCTGTGTTCCGTCCTCGCCGTGTCTCTCCTCTCACTTGCTCTCGGCGTTGTAGCACTGCGTCTCGCCGCGCTCACGCCCGTCGTAGCCCGGCAGAGGTTGGCCGTATTTATCCACGCACCAGCAGTAGCCCCGCCTCCTGCCTTTGGATGGACGGCACTGCAAGAGAAGTAGACAGGAAGACTTTAGTGACATAAAGTGGAATAAAAGGACATCAAATGTACCAAAATATTATCATACGCAACATTGATCTGAAACATTAGAATCAAAACAGTGAGAAATCTGATCCCTTTTTTTATTCCCACAATGCAACACTGTAATATTTACACACAAAGCAACGACACTGGCAGCAAATCACCTTTTAAAATTAATTTCATTTTAAAGTAGGTTAGTTGGTCAGCAGGTCAGTCCGTAGAAGAGTCAGTGAGTAACTAGATTAGTTGGTAGGTCAGTAGATGGGTAGACCAGGCAGTGGGTAGGTCAGTAGATGAGTCAGTCAGTAGGTTGGTAGATAGATATACCAGTATGTGGATCAGTAGATTAGTAGGTAGGTCAGTGGGTTAGTCAGTCGTTAGGTCAGTCAGTAAACCAGTCAGTGAGTCAGTAGATTAGTCGTTAAGTATATTGGTCTGTAGGTAGGTAGCTTGGTAGGTCGGTGGATAGTAAGACCAGGCAGTGGGTCAGTAGATCAGTTAGTAAGTAGGTCAGTAGATAGGTAGACTAGTACGTGGGTGAGCTAGTTGGTTGGTCACTTGCTAGATTAGTCAGTAGGTCAGTCTCTAGGTAGGTAGCTATGTAAGTAGGCCAGTAAGTGGCTCTGTAAATTAGTCGGTAGATACGTCAGTCAATGGGTCAGTAGGCAGGTTGATTGGTCGGTGGATCAGTTGGTTGGTAGGTTATTTAGTAGGTTAGTGGGTCATCATGTAGGTCAGTAGGTAGGTTGCTGGTTAGATCGCTAGACAGACAGACGAGCAGACAGACACTTTTTGGTAATAATAATTTGTTAGATTTAAACATTTCTTTAGAAAATCCTGTCTTTTGTTACACAGACGCTAATATAATAAACTTTTGTCAATAATCAAACAAATTAAGAAAAGTTGTCAGTTCATGACACTGCGTCATCTTTTTATATCAACATATGGTAAATACGATAAATACGCTCACCTCCAACACATTCATGTATTCATATAGCACACACACACACACACACACACACACACCATTCATTCAAAGGCTCAGTGTGAAAACATTTTAGCGTTTCCATGGTAAGGAGTTATTGCCTTGTCACTGCTCTCCTAATATCTCTACACGTCGCTGCTGTTTCGTCTTCACATTTCAGACGCTTGTAAGAAACCAAGACACGCCTTAGCACAGCATCGCTCACGTGGACGAATGTCCCGCCGACAATGACAAGAAATACCGTTTAGCTGCTGCTGCTCGTTTTGTGACAAAGGTGTGAAGATCAGTGCTTCTTCTTCTCTAGTCCAGCCACAAAGTCCCACAGAAGCAACAAATCCAGACGTTTGATGCCACAGCTTTCAAAAAGACTGCTTTTTATACTTTCAATCAACAAAGAATAGGAATAGCGCCCCCTTTGGACAAAGATGGTACATCTGAGATGTGATCACCCTAAACTACACACTTTTCTGGAGCTTAATTCCTAATGTTCAGGTGCTGCTTACATCATGTAAGTTCATTCCATCAGAACAACAGTGGCAGTTATTAAATAGATAAATATATTATTCAATATATACATGTATTATTTAATATATCAATATATTATTCAATTGACGATGATTTGATTGATGACATCACACGGCCCCACTGCCTGTAAACATCCCATTGTTTTCTATTGAAGTGAAACATTCAGCCTGATTTTTAGATCATTTAGTAGTTTTTTCAGTCAAAATGACAAATTATGCTGCTTTTGGTTGCTCTAAATAATTAGTAAAAATTAAAGATGTCAATGTAAACCCCTTTAGTTTACAAAAAGAGGATAAAAACAGTTGAAGCAGAGAAAAAGCTCTCCTAAGGGACCTTTACTCTCCCTTAAACAGTGCGCTGACACGCTCTGGTGATTGAAGTTAGTGAGTAATCATTGACTGTTGAAGGACTCCCACCTAAAAATAATTATATCCTCAGGGTTTGTGTGTCTTCACTGTTTAAGAGAGAATAAAGGTCTCTAAGGAGAGCTCTTCTTCTCTGCTTCATTGTCTACTACCAAACCGTAGAGTTGGAACTGTCGCCCCCTGCGGTAATAGATTATTTTTCGGGTCACAACTGTTTTTATCCTCTTTCCATGAACACAAGAAGTTTACATCAACATCTTTTCCTGATTATTTAGTTGTCATTTTGTCTAAAAAAGCTACTAAATGATCTAAAAATCAGGATGAACGTTTCACTATAATAGAAAACAATGGGATGTTTACAGTGTGTGACATCAATAATGTTATATCAAAAGTTTATAAAACAAATATTGTGCAAAATAATGTTTCTAATAATGACATTTCAAAGGTTTCATGCCACATTTGTAAAAACAGTGGAGGATCCCTTTAACATCACGTTTTGTTCAATTCCTGTGTTTGTGACTCAGTAGGTCCCTGTTGTCTTTGTAATCTAGACTCAGTTTGTCTATACTAATCCAACCTCTGTCATAGAAAAATTATTCTGGCCTGGAAAAGTTCATCCATGCAGGTCGCAGCGCTTGTCATGACGCAGCAGATTATTTCAGATTGAGAGTGAGCGGGAGTGAAAGAGTGCGAAGGTAAACACTGAGTTGCTAAAATATTTGCCAAGGCCAGTCGGAGGGAAAACCAGCGCTGCTATTCTGGGAAGCTGGCAGACGCTCAAAATCATCTGGAGCTGATTATGGTGAGTGCGCGCACACACACACACACACCCCTCTCCACCCCCCACCTGCTCACACACATGTATGTGATAATATCAGACGTCCCGAGGGGGGTTCGGACTTTTTGGAGTGGCAACTTTATAAGCTTCATTTGAAGTTCACATGAAGCGATGCAATCTCCGTCTCAGTTTATCTGATCTGCTCCAACAATGGGAAAATAAAGTTCTTACTTTATTAAGCGTGGCCTGTTCATAATGTGTTCTTAAGTCTTTGGTCGTACAGTTGACGGACGGCCCGTATCAGGGTTTCCGATAGCCCATAGTCCCGAAGAACCCCCACATTTTGTGGCTTAAAGGTTAAAGGTTGGGTAGTACACAATGAAGCAGAGAAGACAAGCTCTCCTAAGGGTTACTCTCCCTTAACCAGTGCATTGACGCGTTCTGGTGGCTGAAGTTGGCAAGTAATCACGGACTCTTGAAGACGCACAAACCCTGACGATAGAAGTGATTTACTCGCTAACTTCAGCCACCAGAGCGTGTCAACGCACTGTTTAAGGGAGAGTAAAGATCCTTTAGGAGAGCTCTTCTTCTCTGCTTCTTTGCTAACTACCAAACCACAGAGTTGGAACTGTCAACACACAGACAGACAGAGAGAAGTTGTGTTCGAAATCACATACTAAAACAAACGTACTACACACTACAAACTCAATGCGTATATACTGTCTACTATATACTATAAGTATGATTAGGATGATGAGCATTTCCACTGAAGTATACTTAATAGTTTCCCAAGATTAATTTGGAACCTACAACAATAAAAATCTGAATCACACTGAGGCTAAATATACAGTATCTGTTGATTCTCCACCTTTAAAAGTTCTGAAACAT
The DNA here is from genome assembly GCF_900634775.1 of Gouania willdenowi. Taxonomy (NCBI): domain Eukaryota; kingdom Metazoa; phylum Chordata; class Actinopteri; order Blenniiformes; family Gobiesocidae; genus Gouania; species Gouania willdenowi. The sequence goes on from NC_041047.1 coordinate 3,352,516, forward strand.
TTTAAGTGAAAAAGTGACCGAGTAAAATATCAACATGTGCTCATTTGATCCATAAAACTCATGGAAACACACTTAATTCCAACATTTCAGAGATTTTCAGAGACCTGCCCCATTGTGCTATATTGTGCCATTGGATTTAAAGTGTCCTAAAACCTTTAAAATGTCCTTATTAGAAAATCTATGCCTAACTAAACACATAATTTTGCACCAAATTAGTTTAAATACCTTTTAAAAATCGGGCTACTTAACAGTTTTAAAACCTGTGTTCCGCCACCTTGAAATCACATGATTGATGATGGCCACACTGCCTGTAAACATCCCATTGTTTTCTATTAGAGTGAAACTTTCAGCCTGATTTTTAGATCATTTAGCAGCTTTTTCAGACAAAATGAAAACTTGTGTTGCTTTTGGTTGCTCTAAATAATCAGGAAAAGTTAAAGATGTCAAAGTAAACCTCTTTTACTTCCCGAAAAAGGATAAAAAAAAACAGCTGTGACAAGAAAAATAATCTATGACTGCAGGGAGCGACAGTTCCAAGTCTGCGGTTTGGTTGTTGACAATTAAGCAGAGATGAAGCGCTCTCCTAAGGGACCTTTACTCTCCCTTAGACAGTGCGCTGACACGCTCTGGTGGCTGAAGTTAGTGAGTAAATCACAGACTGTTGAAGACCCACAAACCCTGAGGATAGAAGGACTTTTGGGTGTGAGTCCTTCATTTAATTTGAAGTATAGGACAATAACAAAGCTCCCAGGTTAGTGAGAGCCTGCACGCAGACAGACAAGACAGACAGACAGACAGACAACAGAGTGTGACCAGGTGTCTGTTTCCGGTCTAATCTACATCCACGTGCAGCCGGAGCTCATGATCAAAGGCGTCTTTATAGACACAGGCCCATTAAAATACCTCTCCAACAAATGCTGCTGCTTGTGCAGTCTGGGGGCTAAACACACCACGTTCTCATGTGCTAACATCACCCAGAGACCAACTTTTGGAGCTAAAAAAGTTCACTTCCCTCTGGTGTTCCAGGCCCGCCTCAGTTCCCCCTCCTTCACACTACAGTTTAGTTTCTATTTTAGACGCCACTGCAGAGAGAGGCTTAACATTGTGTTCCTTTGCTCCAGTTAATGATGATAGAGGTGTGTGTGCGTGTGTGTGTGCGTGCGTGCGCAAGGGTTGAAAAGCCAAAGTCGAGGCGGAGGAGAGAGGAAGAGCAAGACAACGTGCTTGTCTGTGTGTGCTCACGCTCGCCTGTTGCTTGGCTACCTTTGAATTTCCGCTCAGTCTCTTTCATCTGTCAACTATTAGCAGTCATTGCAAGGCATCCGTCCTTTACAGCCACACACACATACACACACGCACAGCAATCTAAAACTCAGAGTATGACCCGTTTGCATATACTTTAATTTACTTGAAATCTATTTTTAAAGCTGCCGGAGACGATCAATTTTAGTCAGATAAAGACAGTGCAGGCCTCAAAGATCATTTAAAGAAAAAAAAGATGTAAAAGCCTCTCAAATGTTTGTTTTGATCTCTGTAAACACGGACATTGTTGGAAAAGTTTCCTGCATTGCACTGTGGGATGTGGAGTCCTGTAGACCAGGGGTTGTCAATCTTGGGGTTGCAAGACACTGGGAGGGGGTCGCCATATGCCTAAAAAACAATGAATATTTTCTGCACATTTGTTCCATTTTTAAGACATTTTCAACACTTATGAACCAGTTCCACCACTTTTCCAGCTCATGTTGCATATGTTGACCCATTATTGTCACTTTTAACCTCGTTTCACCATTTTTCATGCTTTTTTTTGGCAATTTAACCACATTCAGAATTTTTCATGCCCATTATTTGACACTTTGATCCCTTTTACCACATTTTCTGTCTGTTTTTGGCCAATCTAATTTGCAATTTTTAATCTGTGTTTTTTTTTAAATCCCATTTTACCACTTTTTCCACCATTTTTGCTCACTTTTATCTCTGATTAAAACAAGGATTTACATCTTTAAGATGACTATATACTATGACCCAAATAATAATAAACGTTCCTAACAGTGGATATTATTTGGATGAATAAATAAATATGGTTATCACAGATTCATAGAACAATGGACCATCATTTTACTGACTTTATGGATGGACCCCAAAAATCTCTCCCCTTTATTCCCCCTTATAGATGGTCCTGTCTCCACATGACTGTTCTTCAATGTTCATGTATGTGTTCAAACACCTTCAGCTACAGTGGGGGTCCCCGCTCTCTGGGACGTTTACGGAGATCATTTTGCTTCACTTGGTCAACTTCCCATCACTCCAATATAGTCAGTGAGTCTCAGTCCATGTCCTGGGCCCTCGCAGACCTCATCCTCTACATTATCTGTGTGCTCCATCCACCCCCCTGTGGACGCTCATAATGCCACCTCTATGAGGTGAGTGCCGTGCGTATGAATGCGTGCTCTTGTGATGCGGGGTTTTATAGCTAATGGCAGCGTCGCTGGGTTTCACAGACATTAAAAAGCTCCTGATCCGACCACAGGATAAACACACACTCATAAAACGCAGTGTGTTAGTGAGCGTGTGCCGGGGCTACGTGCGTACGCGTCTGTGAGGAGGAGGATGCTTCGGAGTGTGTCTGGATGTGTGTGCACGTGCGTCCAGGACACTGCTTTAATGAGAATCTGAGTGGAAAAAGTGGAGCCGAAAGAAGCCGTGAAACCCTAACAGATCAGATCTGATCTGACAAAATTTACCATAACTTCCTACATTCTAAGTTCTTCTCTGAGCCTCCATGGAGGTTTTATCATCCAGGAGGATCTTCCTGCTGATATTTTTTAATGAAAGCCAACATTTTTTTGTCTCTTTCAATCCATGTTTTCTTTTCTTTTATTGTTTCCGTCACGTGTGAGTAAAATTTCTGTAATTACACCATATTGGCTGTAAAGACAACTCATAAGCTTTCAGATTCAGCTTTCAGCAGAGAAGAAGAACTCAGTGCGCTGACTCGCTCTGGTGGTTGAAGTTATTGAGTAAATCACAGACTGTTGAAGACGCACAAACCCTAGATAGAAGAACCCTAGATAGAAGTCCTTTTGGGTGGGAGTTCTTCAACAGTCTAACTTCAGCCACCGGAGCATGTCAGCTGTGCAGTTTAAGGGAGAGTAAAGGTCCCTTAGGAGAGCTCTTTTTCTCTGCGTTATTGTCTACTACCAAACCGCAGAGTTGGAACTGTCGGCCCCTGCGGTCATAGATTATTTTTTCAGGTCATAACTGTTTTTAATCCTCTTTCCGTAAACAAAAGAGGTTTACATTGACATCTTTAACTTTTCCTGATTATTAAGAGCCAACAAAAGCAGCACAAATTGTAATTTTGACTGAAAAATCTGCTAAATGATCTAAAAATAAAAATAAAAGGCTGAATGTTTCACTAATAGAAAACAATGGGATGTTTACAGGCAGTGGGGCAGTGTGACATCATCAATCATGTGATTTCAAGATGGAGGAACACAGGCTCTAAAACTGTACAGTAGTCCCATTTTTTCACGTTAATAAAATGAACATGATGCAAAATGTGTTTTGTTAGACACAGATCGTCTAATCTAAGTACATTTTAAAGGTTTTAAGACACATTTGTAAAAACAGTAGAGAATCACATTATAGGCTTTTACTTAATTACATATGTTTTTCTTTCTCTTTCTTTCTCTGTTTAGTGTTTAATTTTTAAAATTTGTAATATTTCTTGAGTACAGTACTTCTGATTCTGAAAAGTCTCCAATGGATCGCTTTGAGGGAACTGAAAACACTACATATAGCCACAAAGTTGCTAATTTGGCTAACGTGCCATGGTGCATTCACTGACCATTACAAGGTGGGAATTAACTTACATCAAACAAACCTGTTTTCCCTTTTACCAGCTGACATTAAAAACGCATCAAATGGGGTTCAGGGCATTTTTTTTTCTGATCATGGATCTGTGATATTTTATGAAAATCTGACACAATCAAATCACGACGTTCCAACGTTTGAACTAATGGTTGAAAGCCTCCAACTCTCCCATTCTGCCACTAATGACTTTCTAGTTTGACTTGGTTTATTCTGCTGAGTTTATATTATATAATATAATATCTCCACAGAGTTGTGCACCTACATTACCAAACACAAAACAAACCGGTTCTTTAACGGCATCTCTGTCACTGCGGTGGGGATTTCCTTCTAATGATCGTTAAAACGAGTTGGAGAACCAGTTCTCATTTACAATGTCACGCGACACTACACTGCATTTATAGCAACCGTATCTGGGAAATCAGCCATTAATCCATGTTTTCCTGAAGTCAAATGTAAGAACTTCATCTGTGACAGGAAATAAACACTGACTTTGATTAGAAAATAACCTGAAAATGATTGATGAGAAACCCTGTGGATAAATGTCTGTTTGGGTGGGAGTCCTTAATTGATTACTCGCTAATTTCAGCCATCAGAGTGTCAGAGAGTAAAAAACCCATAGGAGAGCTTTTATTCTCTGCTTCATTGTCTACCAACAAACCGCAGAGTTGGAACTGTCGCCCCCTGCGGTCAATTATTTTTATTGTTTTGGTAAAAAAAAAAAAAAAAGAGGGTTACAACAACATCTTTAACTTTTCCTAATTATTTAGAGCAACACAAAGAGCACAACTTGACATTTTGACCAAAAAAGCTGCTAAATGATCTAAAAATCAGGCTGAATGCTTCACCTGGATGTTTACAGGCAGTGGGGCCATGTGACATCATTAATCACATGATTTCAAGACACAGGCTTTAAAACAATAAACTAGTCCCATTTTTTAAAGTTAATAAAATTAATATGCTGCTAAATAATGTGTTTTGTTAGGCATCGATCTTTTAATAAGGACATTTCAAAGATTTTTGGCCACATTTTTAAAAACAGTGGAGGATCCCTTTAAAGCTTTTAGGACTCTAGCAGTTGAGAGGCAATGCTTTTGGAAAACTGTTAATCCCTGGTTCACTACTGAGGATTTGCTCAAAAATCCAACTCAAAAGGAAGTAAACATGGAAGGATCTCCAGAGAGGGAAGAGAGACAGGGTGAAAATAGCTGTCTGGGTCCCCGAAGGTTGGCCGCTTATTATAAAGCCATTGTGGTCGGCGTGTACGTCTCCACAGATCCCTCTGAGTCACGCTCAATAAGTCAACCCTTATGGAGTTGGCACCGGGCGCAGGGTGCGCTGGCACCTGGCTAGCATCCTCAACCCACAGCCTCTTCCTCTCCTCTCCGTGCCTCCTCTTCCTCAGATGACTGCACAGTAACACTGGCGGCCCATTCACAAAGCCTCTGTGGGGGGAGTCCTTTCCACAAAAGGAAGGAAAAGGCAGGTGGGTGGAAGGAAAGGAAAGGATGGACGGAATGATGGAGCGGGCAGGCAGAACAAAGGCCGGCTGATGATTGCACCCAGGGCACGGGGAGGGGGTATGGGGGGGTAATGATGTGTGGGTGAAATGATGAATAAAAGAGGGAGTGTGTGAGACTTTGAGGGGTGTAATGAGTGGGTCAGTGTTCAGATTGCATGGCCTGAACCAAATACTGAGGCAATTCATATAACTGCAGCTAAAAATAGGATTCCCTGCTGCAGCTACACTGCTCGGCTTCTCTTACACGGCTTGAGAGCACTTGTGTTGCTGGCAGAAAACCACACACACACGTTTTTCAGAGTTGTTTGTTGATCTTACTGGTAATCGCTGGTTTTCTAAAGGAAAGGATCAGTGGCAGCTGAGGAGGATTTGCTGCTTCTATACGTTTAAACGTTTCTCTCAATGTTGAGATAAGTCGTTTTCTTTCAGGCTATCAATAGTTTCAAAGAGAAGTCCCTTTAAGTAAAACAAGCATTACCATGCGCCATAGCATTAGGACCACTAACTTTAAGGGACTCAAACAAGTTCCAGTGTCACCAACTTTGAATGGTTCCACGTGTTTGAAGGACAGCAGGTGAACGTGTTCAACTTACGTTTGACGCATTTGATGCACTAGACAATGTTATAGATGCAATTAATGAAATGATGGAAAAATGTGGGGAAAAAAGGGGATAAACACATATTAGCTCATAAAAGGATGCTCCACTGTTTTTGCAAATGTGGCCTAAAATCTCTGAAATGTCTTTTTTAGTAGATCTATGTCTAACAAAACACATTATTTTGTTTTATTAACTTTCAAAAATGGGACTACTTTACAGTATAAGAACCTGTGTTCCACCGTCTTGATGTTACATGATTGAACACGTCACACACCCATTCGCCTGTAAAAGAAGAGCTTAGTGCGCGGCTGATGCTCTGGTGGCTGAAGTTGGAGATTAATCAGACTGTTGAAGGACTTCCACCCAAAAGAACTTCTATCTAGGGTTTGTGCATCTTTAACAGTCAGTGATTTCTCGCACTTCAGCCACCAGAGCGTGTCAGTACACTGAGCTCGTCTTCTCTGCTGAAAGCTGAATCTGAAAGGTAATGAGTTGCTCTTTACAGCAAATATGGTGTAATTATGGTAATTTTACTCATCTGACGGAATCATTAAAGATGCCGCTTTGTTTTGACGAAATCGTCACACACAAGGAAAAGAGAAGAGATAAAGTCCAAGATGGATTGAAAGAGACCAAAAACCGGTGGCATGTTGTGACTTTTGCTGGAGTGTTGTGACTTTTGTTGACGTGTTTTTGCTTTTGTTGGCGTGTTTTTGCTTTTGTTGGTGTGTTTTTGCTTTTGTTGGCGTGTTTTTGCTTTTGTTGGCGTGTTGTGGCTTTTGTTGGCGTGTTTTTGCTTTTGTTGACGTGTTGTGGCTTTTGTTGACGTGTTGTGGCTTTTGTTGACGTTTTGTGGGTTTTGTGTGTGTGTTGTGACTTTTGTTGGTGTGTATTGACTTTTGTAGTGTGTTTGTGTGGCCTTTCTGGGTCACTGTATTGAACCTATAACACACATCATATGCATGTCTTTGGGCTATGGAAGAAGTCCAGAGTACCAAGAAAACCCCCTCAGACCCAAACTTTCCTCTATGGAAAAAGCAGCGACGAGAGCAGAGGTCAATGCAGCAGCACTAATCGTTTTTAACAGCGTGATCATGAATTCCTCACTGACCTTTAGTTGCAATAAAAAGGCAAACCGTTGCACACAAGATTTGCGGTTGTTATTTTGGTTGCGGCTGAGCCTTCGTTCTTGGAAGTACTTGCTTAAAAAGGTGTTAACACCCCCGTTTAATTTCTGGTATGAAAGATGAAACCAACCACTCTTAAGATTCCGAGTGTTTTGGCATCAAAAGATCAATTTATCATACGGTGACAGCTTGTAAAACATCGTGTAAGTTTTCTTTCCCTTGTTTGGAGCTCAGCTGTCCATGGTTCCCAGCTTTATGAAAGCCCATCAGAGGCGTCGCAGTATTGTCCCTCATGGCCGCATGTGTCCAACTCCCCAGCCAAACTCAGCCCCTCATAGCATCACCAAGGATAAAGATAGATCAGTTCCTCTCCAAGTTAAACCACTAGATACTAGAACCAAATAAGACACAAATGGGCAACTGGTGGTAAGTAAAATCCTAAAATGACTCCAAAACACATTAAATGGCAGGAAAATACATAGAAAACAGCAACAATACACAAATTTACTCTAAGAACATACAGAATTTACAGAAAAATACTAAATATATATATATAACTGGCTTAATCAGTGCACGTGGTCTGCTACACCTCGGTCAGGAGGCCGGGCCAGTGTGGATAAGTGTCACATATTTAATGCATTAATTGCAATTGATTAATTACAGAAAAATAATGCATAAAAAAATAACGCAGTTAATCCATTTTTTTGCACTCCAAACAGTGCGGAACCTTGCTCATTGCACAAGTTCCCAGTATACCCATAATACTGATGCACAGACTACAATACAAGAGACGGGAGACAATAGGAGAAGTCGTTGCTGTGCTTTGATGGTGTTAATTTTAGTTTAAATAAAAACACTGGATGGAAAACTAAAGACCAGTTGTGTGTAAATTGTTAGAGAAAGAGTTTGCCGATCACCGGAACTTTGCAGCACCCACTACCACCTTAATGCTAAACATGTAGCAGCGAGCACAGACAATCGGACAGTGCTAGCTGCATCATGCTCCGAGCAGACAGTGTCTCCAATCCAAAATGAATAAGTCCATGAGTGACAAATGAACAAAGTCAGTGAATAAATTATTGTAGTGGACTCTTGGTGGTAGAGGATGTGGGCGGGGGCCAGAAGCATTGCTACAGATAGCATCGTCTGACCCAACTTATCAATTGCTATGTAGAAAAACTATTTCAAACTAAATTCACTCTGTACCAGTGTCTTGTCCCACATGTTTCGTTTAGCTTACCATGTAGCAACACTGACTGATTTGGGTAAAGGGTAAAGGGGCTGGGCTATGTTATTACGTCATTGGCAACAAGTAATAAAGCATATGTCATTAAGTGCTGTTAAATTATGGCAGCAATAACTATTGTGTATCGTAAACTGAATGTTTTGCTCTCGACCAGATTCTCTCACTAAACTAAAAGGCACAATATTATTAATCTTGAACTCGTTTCTTATTGTGGTCATGGCTTCTTAGTTTGGGTCATGGCTTGTTATTAGGGACTCGTTGTGGGTCTTGATTATAGACCAGTTAAGAACCACTGACTTAGACCACTATCCTGAAATCAGCCCATGGTAGATATATCTCCATCCTGCTTTTCTTGGCTTGATAAGAAGATCTTTCTTACAATCGGCCGTGTTGAAGATGTTTAGAACGTCCTGGAGCTGAACTCACCTCAGATGGCTCACACCATCTTCTTCTAGGCAAGACTTGGAGACTTTTCTGAGCTGTTATTTATTGACAAAACCCAGGCAAGGCCGAGGAGGTGAATCACTTTTATAAAGGTAGCACAAACCGCAGAGATGGCAGCAGGGACGAGAAAGTGACTTTACCCTGGGAGTGTGTGAGGCTGTGTTATGGCTGGAGATGGACTCTGACTCATGGAGCTTGTTGGAACGAGGTGAGAGGGGGGTTCTGGTTTCTGGTGACTCACACATTTCCCCGAACGAGCTCCAGCTTTGTGGATTCCTTAGATAAGACTCCCGAGCTCAGGAAATAGGATAGCTGTATTTATGTGACAAGCTGAGTGGTTTCTACTGATCACCCACCTTCCTCTTCCTCTCTGTCAGTACGCAGTGCCCACACACTTACTTACAACCCTTGGAAAACCTTTGGACTGCCATTGATTTACGGAAGATTCCTGGTTTGCACTTGGAATTAGTACAACATTGGTTATTTGAAATGAAGTTAGTAAAAGTTACATGGGTCGCGGACCCATTTCTAGTGGGTCATGGGCCTTTGACTGGAGAATAAAAGGATGTCATCTATTCACACTCCTAACCAGTAAGGTTCCACTATTCACATATAGAAGAAATCCTACGGTTTACTCTTATTCAAATGACAAAAGTATCATACCAGACTTTGAGGCTCTTATCAAGAGCAAAACACATCCCCAGTTTTCTGTATTTACCTACCAATAAGGCAGTTACCAGTTGAAATTAAAAAAAAAAAACAAAAAAAAAAAAAAAAAATTAAACCTGGATTGATCCATGATTAATATATTTTGAGTTTGTGGATAAAAAATTGCTAAATTTAAAAAAAAAAGTTACATTAAGCTGAGATTCAATGTTGTCTACATTGTTGTGTTCCGAGATGCACTTTTTGGTTTAATATTAAAATAGTTGAGTGTCAAAGGGAATATTTTTCTCACTAGCATTACCTTTTGTTCATCAATAAACCAGAATTGTGTGTATTGGTACACTGTGATATCTTGCACTGTGTGTCAGGTTCAAACTGCAACGTGTTTTTATTAATGATGCACCGAATAATTGGCCTCCAAACAAATTCGGCCGAATATTGCAAAAAAAGCAACATTCAGCCTTCCGTTTAGTGAGTTAAAAGAAAGACCGAATAGTAGCGTGTGACGCAATCAAACAACCTGCAGTGATTGAGAGTCAGAAAAGTGTGTGTGTTGCTGTAAAATCAGAGCAGCAGCAGCTCCTTTCTGCACACAAACACAGCCAGACTCTCTCTTCCGCTTACCGCTCTCTGTCATCCATCACCAAGTAAAAGTTGGAAGCCTGGACGGCTGATGCTACTCTGGTTCCACAACCGAGCCCGTTGTTAGCGCTGTGAGCCACGAATCCGTAAACATCCCCATCGTTTCCTCCTCAGCTCACAAGCGTTGGGTATCGCTGCATAGGCTGGTGTAGCATTAGCACGGAGTGCTAAAAGCTGATGTGTATAAACAATGGGTCCGTGGCTCCAAGCAGTGACTCCCAACATGATCGACAGCAGAAAAAGTAGTGCAGTTTGGGCGTACAGTAGTGCAGTTTGTATTTACATATATGGCAATAAAGTATAATATATATTCTATATTAAACAGAAATGTTTGTTATAGCTGTTAGCTAGTTGGAGAGGGAGGAGCTCACATTCTAGGAGGCGTGTTACCAATGTGGGGAAAATCCAACTCGCCCGTTTGGCGCTGACTGTTTTTTTTTTACAAAATGTGGAATAACAAGGGAGGAGGAAACAGAACTTTTTCAACTTTGTCCCTCTGAATGAGGCTAAAGGATGTTTATCACTGTAGCAAAACCATTAGAAAGTGATTTTTTTCATCATACCTTCCCTTTGATGCACTTTGCGTTTTTTTTTTTTGGAATGCATGTTTTGTTTTATTTGAAGGCCTAATATAAATGAAAAACTTTGTTGTGCTTTTTTGAAAAGCAAAGGCTACTGGAATATTTAAAAAATGTCAGAATATTCAATGAACATTTACTTTCTTTAAAAAAGCATGTGTAGAAATGTATTCTGCTATTAAAAAAAAAAAAGAGTGAAAAACTTAACAACCGAATTTGGTATTCAGTATTCGGATCATCCCACAAATTTTCATTTCGGTGCATCCCTTGTTTTTATTAAATACATTTGAGATGTTGAAAATGATGCTTGATTTGAGTCATGGTTTCTCTACATGTTTGGATGGTGGGTCCCGAAACTAGACCAGTTGAGAACCATGAGTTAGACAACAGCTAGGATACTATAAAAAGGATACATAAGGATTAAAAAAGCGGCTAGGGGATGCCGATTTTGTCAGGGGGAGGGAATAGAATGGCACAACACCGGCACAGGAGACAGAGAAAATATTATAGTGATTCAGAGGAGGAAAAGGCGATAGTTTGTAATTAAACTTGAACAAAACAGGTATGTTTTAGTTGAGCTTTTAGTTTGCTGAGCAGATGAGTTTCTAAAGGTACAACAGCACTAGCACAAAGCTAGAAACGGCTCTGGAACATAAAACCTTTATTCCTTTCGGTCCAAACTGAGCCATCTTATCAAGGCTTTGAGTTTTCCGTGTTCTAGGTCGTGGCTTCTTCTTTCAAAGCCTCCCGGTGTGTGTGGAGAACCACAGGTGTAAAGAATACTGACATATCGTACTCAAGTGTAATTACCGTTACTCGATTGAAATTGTACAGGTAAGTAGAAGTAAAAATGAGCTAAATTAAATAGTACTCAAAGTTACTAGTAAATTTCACCACAACACAACATTTATTGTTGGTAATAATATTGTTGCCGTTGATCAGAAATGGCACGACTAAGAACATATGGATTATGTTCAATGTGCCATGAAACAGAAATAAAAAATAATCACAAAAATATTAATTTACTCAGTAACAGTTGGGTGTAGAACGTGAAACGTACTTCAGTACAAGTAAAAAAGTACAAATATCCATAGAAGCTACTCAGTTAAAGTAACGTAAGTCATGACTTTCACCTCAGTGGAGAACCTCTGCACTACTTTATGTTCCCTCAGCAGTGTGAGGCGATGGGTGGCCTCGCTCAGCGACCAAAGAAACCAAACCAGTGACAGCTTGTTTGTTTTCCTTGTTTTTTTTTTTTCGACAGCGCCCCCCCACACACACACACACACACACACACACACACACACACCTCCATGCCCTCGCCAGCACCGCTGCCATCAAACGATGCACATACACACACACTCCCCTGCCGCCACATCAGCCGTGCCACACACATTCCCAGACCACATTCTTACATCCCTACCCCCCACACGCACCCACACCACACACACACACACACGCACACACACACCTGACCCATTCCATTTCCTGTGGGCCATGAGTCAGACGGCTGCAGTGCATTTACCGGAGCAATACGTGCTTATTAGCCATTCTGATAATATAGTGTTGATGTGGATGTCAAGGCAACCTGGGCTGCAGAAAAAAAGTGGGGGGGTTGTGCATGTGTGGGTGGCTGGGACTAGTCTAAGGATTTTTTGGAAGTGTTGAGGCATGCGGTGGGTCTATTTGTATGTCCACAGGTGTGTGTGTGTGTGTGTGTGTGTGTGAAACAGAGAGGTTTACCTGTTTTTTCTTGTAGAATCCCTTCCTGTCACAGTTGGGAATGCGAAAGCCTCTCGGGTTGAGCACGTTGCTGATTTTCAGGCTGTTCAGGATGCTCTCCATCTCTCGTCGGCACGGGCCCTGGCAACACGGTAAACACGCGCCAACAAAGTGTTACACACTACTCACCTATGGGCCAGGGTGCTGAATGTAAACACTCGGTCACTGTTCCATAGCCGTCTCCGTGTACCCTTCATTCTTTGGTTATTCCGTTTTAAAACCAAATCGAAATAACAAATAAACAGTTTGGTTATTTTGTTTTACTGATTTAAAACCAAAACATAAATACAGAAAAAACAAAAACCACAAAACCTTTTTAAAAATGTTTTAACTTGTTCTGTTTGTGTGATATTTGGATATTTACGAGGACATTAGAGCGAGAACTGAAGTCCGCTGCACCTGGTTTCCCTCCCCAGGTCCTGGACCAGGTCTCCTCACACAATAGATCTGTTTAGGATTTATTTCAGCAGTTTTCTGGTTCTGCTCATGTTTTCATTCAGTCTGTGGATGTTTTAGCTCATAAAAATCTGCTCACGTTTATGTTGTTTCACTGTGTTAATGTTCAAATAGTATCTAAATAAACTGGTGACTGACTATGGACTGTGAGGAACAATAGATGTTAGAACTTCTACCATTTGACACATTTGCAAAAACAATTACAGCTTTTTTGAGGGCAGTAAAAATATTTATTTTGCATGTTATAAATACCGCTAACAGCAGTCGTCAACACACACAGAAGTTGATCACAAGAAAAGAGGAGCACCAGTAGATTCATTACACCACATCTGGTTCCTTTAATTACATATCATGTGCATGTTTTACGTAACATCCATTTTTTGGTTTTGATTTATGCATGTATTAATAATGTTCCAATTCACCAGTTCATCAGTAATGTGACTTATGCGTCCTTTTTTGTCCGGTAGCAAAACTCCGCTCAGTCACCAGTTTATTTAGATACTATTTGGATTGTAACAAACACTGTTGGCAGATATTCACAGATTCAGACTTCCAGCATCAATAACTCTTTAATGAAACGTCATCACCTCTGCCATCTGAAGAAAATGCAAGTGAGGATGCAGTAGATGGCACTTGTCATTGAACACTGCATTATAATTAGCCTAGCATTAACATTAGCCCAGCATTAGCTAACATTAGTCTAGCCTTGACATTATCATTAGCTAGTATTAGCATTAGCCTTGCAATAGCATTAGTATTAACATAAAAAATAAATCAAAATGTTGAATCAAAATGTAAAAGTTAAATGTAAATCTAAATATTAAATCTAAATCTAAATGTTAAATTGGTCACCAAGTGTAAAGCTAAATGTTTAGAATCCATACAAAGTGGGCTGGTCGATCACGAAGGCCCGCCCACACTCCACATACTGGTATTCTCAGTGACTTTACGTCTGTTAAACTGTTTTATTTTAGATTTACATTTAGCATTTAGGTTAACATTTAACATTTACATTTAACATTTACATTTAACATTTACATTTAACATTTACATTTAACATTTACATTTAACATTTACATTTAACATTTACATTTAACATTTACATTTCATGTGAACGCATTTTTAACAATGATGTGGAACATGTTGTTTTACATGAATTTCTGTCTCAAATATAAGAAAAGTGTGAGGAAAGCGAAAAATGTTTAAAATATGTGTGAAAAATATTATTGTTAAAGGGTCTGATTTTTTTTTTTTTTTTTTTCCTCACACAATTACAGAGATTCTCAACCTGTGGGTCGGGACCCACAAGTAGATTAATAACTGCTTTTTGGTGGGTCACAAACATTTGGTGGAAAACAAAACAAAAACTTAATTCATTCAGTGTTTTATACGTATTTATGACTGTTTTGTTGGTGTATATTTAGTTTTTCTTGCATTCTTCATCCTACCAAGAAATATTTTAGCGTCAATAGTTAGTGATTTGAAAGTAAAACCTTGAACTTTACTGTCCACCTCTAGAAACATTGTATTTATCGAAGCTTAAAAACATAAATAAAGTTTTTTTTCTATGACTTTTTAAAGCTGCTCACATAGATATAGGCCAAGTTTTGGATTTAAAACTAAACAACGCTAAAAGTCTTGCCAGGTTAGAGTCAACAATAAAGTTTTTACAAATAAATGTTTTTTTATTAATTTGTATTTGGGGTATTTTATTTTGAATTTTTTTTGTGCGTAAAATGAAACAACACTATTTTATTTCAGCATGAAAAGCTAAGTGCATTTATTATAAAATGATTTAGTAAAGAATTATAACATCATTTTGTGATTCTTTACCAAAATATTTCTTAACTTATTTTTAATAACAGTTTCAGCTTTTCAGGTATTAAACATAGCGGCCATTTTCCAAAATGGCTGTCATTTATTACTTAAGATGAAAATCCCACATATATTTTGCAATAAAAAGGCAAAATGCAGTTAGAATTTAATTTTTATTTTTGTGCTTCCGTACTAAACGTTACAGAATATAAGTTTGAGAAGAGGTTTAGTCGTTCAGGAATCCAACATGGCGGCCATTTGGCTAGTTACATGGTATTGCTACATTTGGTGCACATACGGAAAGACACTCTTGACTCTCCGTCTACGCAATTCTGACAAAGGAAGTTCATATTTGCAAAAAAAAAAGTAAAATAATGAAAAGAGATCAGCATTTTATGTTCTACAGCCATGTTTGGATAAAGAACCGATCTTTATGAAATTTGACTCACTTATGTCGGGTTGGTTCCTCAGTTATGTCACAGAAATACATCTGGATTGGATCCACATTGCACATTTTATTGCAATTTATTTATTTTTTATCAAAATGGGTGTGTCCTTACATTTGGACTTATACTGTATGGTTATGAACACTGATGGAAATAAATCCGTCTGGGTTCTACTTACATATTCAGTCTCCCTCTTGTTCTCCAGGGAGAAGTTGTGCACGTCCATGATGGCTCCTCCAGACACCGGCTCCACCTTGTAGCTCTGCGTCTTCCTGGTTTGATCTTTCTGGATCAGTTTAATGTGTCTGCTGTCTATGGAGCCTCGGCCAGGTCCACCTTTCACGGGGGCCACGCCCGGCACCACCGTCAGCGTCTTGGTGCCATTGGCACAGTCTTCCACCAGATTTCCAGCATTTTCTGCAGGGACGAAAAAAACATACCCAAATATTGCATCAAACTGGACAAAGAAGTTAGCATTTAACCCAGAGGTGGGAAAACTCTATCACAAAATGTGTTAGTTTGATGGAAGGACCACATGATCAACATTCATGTCAGCATTTAGAAAAATGACTAATCTGAGCATTAATACAGGAAAGAACAAAGATTTTTTTAGAGTAAATTTGTGTGTTTTTCTGTCATTCTGTGTATGGTAGTTGTTGTCTTGCTTGTTTTGAGGCATTTTGTGCATTTCTGTTGTCTCTGTGCAATGTATGTAATATTGTGTTTTTGTGTTGTAATTTTTCATTTTTTTAAATGTAATTTTTGTGCATTTCTATCTTTGTTTTGCTTGTTTGTTATTACTGTGGGTTTGTAGAGTAATTTTTTTGTGCTGTTGTTTTTTTAAGTAATTTTGTATTTTTTTTGAGTCATTTTGTGTATTTTTGTCTTCGCTTTGTGTTATTTGGAGTCCCTTTGTGTATTACTGTGTATTACTTTATGTTTTTTTGAGTATTTTCTGTTTTTCTTATCTTTTACTGTATTTACCTAAAATGATGTAATTCTTTGTATTTTTTTTTATGTATTCATGCTTCTGTTTTGTGTATTGTTCTGTCATTTCGTACGTTTACTTTAACTGATTTAACCTATCATATCATTTTACAAGTTTTACACCATTTTTTAGAGCTTTAGATTATTTGAAAACTCCACAGAAGAATGTCTAAAAGTTTACAAGGATTCATTTCTTGTATTTTCTGGACTTCTCAATAAATTTACCAGATAAGTTGCTCCAGGCTATAAGTCCTGTGTCTGGATGATTTCGCTGCCTCAAATCTGCTTTGGTGCAATTTTACTTGAGATATTTTATCACACAGATAAATAGCTTCTTTATTTATTTATTTTATTTAAAGATTGACGATTGGCTAATCAGAGCATTAAATAAAAAAAGCTGAATGGGTTGAACAAGTATGTATATATCATTATCTTTTATATTTATGTATTTTTCTTCTATTTATATATAGTCTATTATTGAATTGTTTATTTTATCTCCATTGCACTATTTTTCTGACATTTTGGGTATTCTGTGTGTTGCTTTCTCAACAGTCAGTGTACTCTAAAAAGGTTAAAATAGGTTAAAATGAGTTGCAGGTTTTAGCTGAAAGGGAACAGAGGGCTGAACATGTTAAAGGTTGAGCAATGAGAGAACATGCAAACTCCACATGGGAAGGTGGATTTAAAAGATTTTAAAAGATTGGGTGAAATATTAAAGTTGAAAAACACTGACAGCTAATAAAGTACAAACACCCCTGATTAATTTTTGACATGTTTTTATATCTTAATTGTTAAAAACAGAAGACTTCTGCTTCCTGTCTTGCTCCTTAACGCTGCCTGTGACCACGCCCATTGTTACCACGCCCACTCCCCTACTTGCTCAGGTGCCTCTCATTCGTAATCATAGATGCTTGCAGTGAAGGATCAACATTGAGCAGCAATCTTCTCCCTCACACACTTCATGGATCTTCTCAATGTAAAGGTGAGGACATCAGCCTCCTCACCTTCATTTATAATATCAAACACATCACGTCTAGTCCCAGATGTAAGAAATAACAATGTCCAAGAAAAGTGCAGTCAAGTGTTTTTCCTGCATTAATTCTGTGATTTTAAAATAAAAATGTAACTATTTTTTATCCGTAGACAGAGTTCAAACCATAACGAGTTGATTATCCATGTAAACCATTCAAAATATGAAGCTATCGGAAGTTTTTAGGAGGAAAATTTGAGAAATATTATTAAGAGATGGTCTAATTTTAAACCTCTAAAATGGTGGTTCTCAACCTGTGGGTCGGGATCCAAAAGTATAGTTTAATAACTGCTTTTAGCTGGATCACAAGCATTTGGAGGAGAAAAAAAAAAAGTTTTTCTAACTTTTGCATTTTTTTTGTTTCATCTGAAAAGACAAAAACATTCTTTCATTCATGCAGTGTTTTCTACTTTTTTATGATGGAACCAGAAGACTAAATGTACATCGTTTTGTTGGTGTACATTTAGTTTTTCTTGCATTCTTTGCCCTATTAAGACCTAAAACTTTACCATCCACCCCTAAAAACACCTGGAAAATCACATATCAACTTTTTAAAGCTGGTAATAAGAGAGAGGCTAAGTTTTAGACTGAAAACTAATCAAAGCTAAAAGTCTTGCCAGGTTCTCCATCACATTTTTATGCTTTTTCTGTACATTTTTTTTATCATTATTTTATTATTATTTTTCGGCACTTATTAACCATTTTTCCACCTAAAGTCACATGTTGACCCGTTGTCACTTTTAACCTCTTTTCACCAAATTTCATGCTTATTTTTTGCCAGTTTAAAATAATTATTCCTACTTTTTAAATGACATTCCCCCCCCCCCCCCCCCCACTTTTAAGCAAATATTAACACTTTAAACCATCTGTTTTTGGCCACTCTAATTTGCATCTTTTAACTAATTTATGTGGTTTTTAAAATCCCTATATTTCTGATTAAAACAAGGATTTCCATCTTTAAGATGATTATATACTATAGTCCAAATAATAGTAAACTTCTTGGATAACAGTGGATATTATTTTGATATAAATGTGGTTATCACAGATTCATAGGACAATGGACCATCATTTTGCTGACTTTATGGATGGACCCCAAAAATCTGGTCCTGTCTCCACATGATTGTTCTTCAATGTTCACGTCTGTGTTCAACCACCTTCACTGATCCACGCAGTAAAGGAGCGCTGAGGCTTAGATATCCTCCTAGTACGTCTCACCACAGAGCTGAGCTAACGTGCCACGGACGAGCAGACAAACACGCTGTGAAAGCGTAACTCAAAGCAGACGTTGTGTTTAAGAGGCTGCGGTGAGCGGCCATGTCGGGGTGTAGCTGCTACGCTAACCACCTTATCAATTAGTGAACTTAGAATAACAGCACGGAGGTCAGCGACGGCCCGAGGACACGTCACATCCAGACGTGCACGTTAATTTCTGTGGTCAATATAAACTTTTATACAAGCCTCCGAGGAAGTCTGAGGGGTTTAAGATAAACATGTTACGCAATTTGTTTATACACCGCTGCACCGGGTTGGGCTGAACAGTGTGGTGAGCAGAGCTGGATCAGGATGGACCGATGGAAACCACTAAGCTGTGTCTGGGAAGGTTATTGGCAATCTGGTAAAGTCATGGATCTCATCCCAGAGATTTCTTCAGTTCTGACTTCAAACCAAAACATGTTTCCTTCACTTTAAAACAAAAATGATTCATGTTTGACAAATTTTCCTGAACTGAAGAATTATTTGAGTAGTAATTGTTGGTCACCACCCGTGATGCTAACATGTCGATATGATCACATAGTATCAAAAATACTGGCTGTGTGAGTTCATTGTTACTTTTACAGACTTGCTGCAGATTCAATGTTTTCTTTTTCAGAGGAATTTTAATACTTTTTTATGGATGTTTCTTAAAGAAGCATAGGGCAAGTCTTTTAATGCTAATGGGTGATGAAACGTTGTAAACTAAAGAGGATGAGCGCACACACATTTCTCCTCATTGCCTTGAACAGATCGTGTGATGCATTTTTTCATCAGAGCCGAACTCGACAGTTAAAACCTCATTTTCTCCTCATACAAATCACATATTTGTTTTTTTTTTAATAAGCACTGATTTTATGAACAAACAACTGATGTCAACAATCGACATGATTCATCGGTTATCATCGAGCTTCAGATGGGTATCCATCCTCTAGTCCCTCTATCAGCTACTCTAGAGTTCATGCTCCTGTGCCAGTTTGGCTGATGACTGCAGTAACTCTAACGGCCGATGTGTCAATATAGAGTCTGATTTATTGATCTTGCCCTATGATCTTTAAATCTAGTTGCACATTTGTACAGTGCAAAGTTTTCTTTTTCACTTTTTTTTATGCATTTGTCAACTCAAATAATTGTTAAGTTGACTAAAATGTATGAATGTAACTAGATATTATATATACAGGGATGTCCAGAAGCGTAGCCAGTGGGCGGAATCTTCTACTACTTTTAAACATGTTCATAAATGATTCCTTACATCTTTAGCGCCAAAAGAATATCTGTAATATGACGTGAATATCTGTAAAAGTCTAATTTTTCTATTAGCTCTGTCTGCTAGCGCATAACATCCCATCTTCACTGCGCAGAATAGCTGCATCCCAACCAAACACTGGGTTACCAGCGCCCTCTGCTGGTCCAAACTAATATCTGGCGGCTGCAACTGAAGGAAAACAATCATTCTCTCTCAGCATTTCCCCAATAATATATTAAATGTTAACATTCACAATATTACTGAATTCAACTAAATTAAATAAACATTATCTTTATGAAAGATTCAACAAAGAAAAGAGTCGCTGGTAAGAATAACTCACAGATCAAATTTGAAAAAAATAGATTTTGAAAGGATTTTTAATTCTTCTCTATCGAATTAAATGTATTTTAACCCATGTAAACAAAAACGAGGTGAGAAAATACATCATGCTGTCCCTTACAGGAGAAAAAGCCAAAAGTGGCACATAATTGTGCAGCTGTTTGTTAATAAATGCATGGCAATTTACATCAGCAAATTTAATCCAGAAATGACTTCATAGTATGATGACTTTAATATGTTAAAAATATTGAGATTATCATATATCACTATTTTGAAAAATAAATAAATATTTTTGTCCATATTGTCCAGGACTAAACCCTATACTTTAATATAATGATGAATGAGGTTACAATTAAATTTAATTCATATTCCCTGGAAAAGAAGGATCAGACATGAGAATTAAAAGCAGTGAATGGGCGGATCTTAAGATAGGACAAAGTTCACTGAGCAAATCCACACACACACACACACACACAGGGGCTCCTGGAGGCCATGACGTCAGCCCCTGCCTGAACACACAGCTCTGGGTTTTAACACTGAGGTGCCATGTGTGCCGTTCGGCCGGTGTGAGGAGTGACGTGGATCCATTCAGTGGGAAACAGCACCCACGCACACCCACAACCAGGAGAGCTAATAGAAGTGACCAGTTAGTGCACACACACACACACACACACACACACACACAGCTGAGATGGGTTGGCCCACATCCTGACGGCACTAACACATGTTCTCATACTGTGTGCCAAAGTCCAGGTGAAGGAAAATGAGTTAAACATTCCTTCACTCCTGCTGCTGTTTGTGTTTGCGTGTGAAAGAGAGGAAGACATTTCCTTTCCCAGATAGAAACTTCCTATTTCCACTCTGCCTCATCAAATAGAAGAAAAACCTGAGAGCTACAGCAGGCACTAAACTAAACCACACAGGGACGTACGGTCAACTATTCACACCAGTATAGGGTGTTGAATATATATCAGTTCTACGTGGAAGTGAAACTAGGGCATATTAGTGTTAAAACTGCACTTTGTTTTTATAACTGTGTGGCCCCACTTGAGCTCAAACTACACTGTATTTGGCCCCTGAGGAAAAATGACTTTGACACCCCTGTTCTGTCATTGTTAAAAATGTGGAAACATAAAAATAAATCTAAATGTAAATGATAAATCTATATGTAAACATTGAATTTAAATGTTAAATTGGTCACCAAGTGGAAAGCTCAGTGTTATAAATTATACAAAGTGGGCGTGGCATCGTGATTGACGGGCACTAACCTGCCTACTTTGCCGAATTTCTGAACATTGAGCTTTTGACTTAGCCACCGATTTAATGTTTACATTTAGATTTATTTTTCCTGCGTACACATTTTTAAACAATAATATAAAACATGTTTTACATTAATTTCTGTCTCAAATGAAAGAAAAAAGAAGTTAAATGTGAGGAAAGTGAGCAAAATGTACAAAATATGTTGGCAATGAGAAAGTGTTGACATTTGGCACCTCAGACTGGTTTTGTTAAAAATTAGGGTACGGATTTTTAACAATATTGTGTACTAATTTGCATTTTAATAGATGGAAATTACATTATTTTGGCTACACAAAGAGTCCAGATGCCAAATTGGCTGCTATGAAGATCTAAAAATGGGCCGCGGGTCTTAGGTTTGACCCAGGAGAGAGAGTGTCATGTCAAAGCTGACAAACGAAGCAGATTCACAAAGCTCTCTGCTCCCTTTTCATGGAATAATCTTCACAATCACTTGATATTTAAAGTGTAGGATGAATCCAAATCATCACTGTTATATTACGCACACAGTGACGCATGTGCACGTGTATCGTGCCATGTTTTTAAGTTTCTGTGCATCCTCATCTCAAACCAAATAGCGTCTCTTTACAGAAGCTGATCAGACCTAACGGACTGTGCGCTTTGGTAAAGCCTACAAATACCATTACGCACAAAATTACGCAATCACTTGCCTGCGCGCTGTCTTGTTGTCAGTGCGTACTTCTTAAATCTCAGGCACTATAACCCATCAGGGTATGTCATAATGACAAGATTGTGCGGATACATGGTTAATATGATCTGCAAAGCCACAAAATGCCATTGCGCGCAGAATTACACATTTACGCATCTGCGTCCTTTACCAGTGTCTGCATCTTTGGCACTAGAACCCCAACAGTGTTGATTGTGGAAGCGTTTTGCGCACACACATCTCGGTCCTACCGTGTTTCTGCGCCGGGATGAGAATGCCGAGGAGCTTCTTGGACGCGGTGCTCGTGCACACCCCCCTCCCCTCCAGCAGCGCCTGCAGAGGTCTGCTCTCCCCGGGCTGATGTTGGCAAGACAAGCCGGAGCCGCAGCGCGCCGTGTACACTCCGCACGCGTGTCCTTCTCCCAGGGCGCACGTCATGCAGCAGCCGCAGCCGGGCTCACGCACTCGCTCCGCGCACTCCTTGGGCAGCGGCTTGCACTGGAGCAGCGCGCTGGTGTCGCACGGCTCGCAGCGGACCACCGGCCCCACGGAGCCGGAGAGGCGGGTGAAGGTGGCCAGCGCTGCGGCCAGGCAGAGCACACTCACGGCGGGCATGTCGCCTGAGGAGCCGCTCACAAGTGGACGGTGTGGTTGGAGGAGACTCTCTGTGACGCAGCGGCTCGGCTGGACGTCTCCATCTGTAATTTGTTGGAGGGCAACTTCTCGTTTTATACAGGCGGGGGAAAAAAGAAGGCAACAAGTCACACCCTCCGTATGAATAATGTAAACGGAGAGCCCCAGTACTGCACTCAGTCTGCGGGGAGCACCTCTAATCCCCGTTTATATTTGCCTCTGCAGCACTTTTCTCTGTTTTGGGAAAAAGCAAAAGTTGCTTATATTGTTTCCTTGAATTCTTTCTACAAATATTTTCCTCCTCTTTGCAGCTGAGATTTAGATCTGCAGAGAAAAAAGAAAGCGACACAGTGGGCTTGACTGTTTCCAGACCTCTGGAGATTTCTGCACCACTGGCCACACTGGCATCACTGGTATGTGAGTGAATGCAGCCCCCCCCCCCCCACACACACACACACACACGCACACACACAAGCAGCACGCTACATTCCTCTGGGCGTTTGTGTTCGCTTTGCAAAGACAATATGTGTGTGTGTGTGTGTGTGTGTGTGTGTGTGTGTGTGTGTGTGTGTGTGTGTGTGTGTGTGTGTGTGTGTGTGTGTGTGTGTGTGTGTGTGTGTGTGTGTGACCACATCCTTATGCAGTAGTTCAGGGGTTCTGGTCTGGTTCAGCCAACAGTACTACAGTGCATAGCTGACCCTTTGGCCTCCAGAGGTATAAAGTACTGATATATCGTACTGAAGTACAAGTACAACCCATCAAACACCTAACTTCATTTTTAGACCACCTTTTTTGGGCTAAATCTTGTCGGTCCGTCTTAGCCTCGATTTAGCCCAGAAATAGTCGTTGATATTGAGGGTTTTTTTTTTTGCATTGTCAAAAATGGTCTAAATTTTTGTGTATCCGCTAGCGGTATCAGCTCTACTCTCTGTGCGTTTCCACTGGGAAAAAGTACCTCTTCCGTGATACTTGGTGCTGCTTTTTTTAAGTACCTCCTTCGTCGAGGTTCCAAAAAAAAACAGCCCTGTTCTGAAAATTAGACGTAGGCTCAAAGCAGACATTGATTGGGTCAGAGAATCATCACAGCGTAGCGTCATCAACTCACGCACAGAGGAAGCATTGGTCGCCATTGATTTTTGTTGGCGATCTTGAGGTTGGCAGCAAAATATTGCGATTCGTGGAGTCAATAAATAATGAGATCTCCTTTACTCAGTAACGTTTTTTTTCTGATTTAGAAATATACTCAAAAAAGTACAAATACCCATAAAAACTACGTAATTACAGCAACGTGAGTATTTGTAATCCATTACTTTCACCTCTGTTAGCCTCTGTGGTACAGCTTGCCCATCCACACACACACTTCCTTTTCCAGCCCCACCATGGACCCCACATGGTTTCAAACTATTAGTTTGGATTCTGCCGCCTCAGCATCACCATATCCTCCCTTTTCTGCAATAACAAACGCGTGAGAGGGGCGCGCGCTGAGCAAATAAAGCAATCAGTATCGCACATTGTGTGATTTCTACCTCGAGAAACAGAAAGTGTTGAGACTGCATTATGAAAAACAAGCAGAGCGTAAGGAAACACCACCAGAATAGCACCCCAACGTCTCGAGCTAATCTTGCTTTTCTCGTTTCTTGACATTTTTCCACGTCTGAAGCGTGCGGCGCTCCGACCGTTAGCTTGTTTATCGTCTGCCGGTTTAGCCAGGGAGCGATTTACTCAAACCTCGTTCAGCTAAACGCCGCTCTCTGTGCAAATACACTTCATTCCTACTTTTGCTTTCAGGCTTTTGTCCTCATGTGATGGTGTATTTTTAACCACTCGTCACTGGAGTCTGTTGCAGCTTAATCAGTGCACATGGGCTGTTACACCTCGGTCAGGAGGCCAGTGTAAAGTATCACGTTTTAACCAATCGGTTAAAACAGAGGTGATGGAAACACGTGAAGGAACATCCCAAAAACACGAGTCGAAATTGCTCATTAGAGGAAATTATTTACCCAAAAAAATTATATCTCCAGCAACTTTAAAGGGACAGTATTATGAAAAATGAACTTTATAATGGTTTTGCTACAGTGATATACTTTCCTTTAGCCTCATTCAGAGGGACAACGTGTAAAACGTTCTGTTTCCTCCCTTTCTTGTTATTCCACATTTTGTAAATAGTCGGCTACAAACGGGACAGTTGGATTTTTCTCGCGTTGTGACGTCGCGTAGCAGAAACTCCTCCTCCTAACAATCCTGACTCCTCCTACTGTGAGCTCCTCCCTCTCAACCTGTCTCACAGCTTAAACAAACACTGTGATTTAATATAGAATATAAATTATACTTTATTGTCATATATGTAAAGCTACATACAAGAAATGTTATCTGCATTTAACCCTTCCCTGAGGAGCAGTGGGCAGCAATGATGTAGCACACGAAGCAGTTCCGTTTTTAGTACCCGTTATATCGCCTTGTATCTCCTTTCACATGATCTGACGTGTTTGTGACCCAATGCGACGCAGCGGTTGGACAAAACAGTGGACTATCACCTTGAATGGACTATTAATGTAATAAATAGTGGAGAGGAGAATAAAAAAGTGACGTATCAGCTCCAGTGAGTGTTTGAAGTTGCTGACTCAGCTGATTGATGTTGCTGCTGCTGCCGCACACACACACACCCTGACTCACAATCACAATAGCCGCTTAACTAGCCATGTTTTTTACTGTAAAGTGCAGTTTTTGGCCATTTTACATTTTAAAACTTAACATTTTGATGTATTTTAAAGAGTTGTGCCACAGTTTATCAATGGACAAGCTGGACAATTGTTGCATTTCCATTTCCATTGGAAATGCTCAAAATCTAAATGGCGCAATAAAAACTGGTAATGGAAACATCTGAATTTGGATATTCAAATATTGCATAAGTGTTTTTACGTTTCCTGAGGAGGTTTTTCAGACGTTTCGATATTGAAATGTTTCGCAAAAGCGCTAGGGAAACACTTTTTATACGTCACAGAATGAGATGTACCTGGTCACATGACGACTTCTCTGAGAAAACATGGCGCGGTACGTGTGGCGCGAGGGAACCGAGAATTTTCTTGTGAAACAACAAAGGAATATGAAGTGTTCTAAGAAGGTTTGGAGCGTCCGTCTTCCTCCAGAGAAGTCTCACGGGATGAGATTTCACGGGAGTTACGAGACTCCAAAACAACCTTCAATGGAAACACTTTCAAATCACAAATAAACTCAAACATTAGAAAAATTGCTTTTTTTTTCCAACTGTAATGGAAACACAGCTAATGTATGTAAACGTTTGTCATGTGTTTAAGTAAAGCCCCTATGGGTACACATACCCCTGTTTGGGAACTACTGGTCAAAGGGATCAACTTTAATTTAGTTTCTTATGTTTACATGAAAAATGAATATCTCATTGAATTATTTGTAATTATTAATAAGCAACAAAGGAAACGCCTTGTAGAATTTCTTTCTAGAGGTTTTTAGTGTATTTTGTGCAGCAGGGTCAGCGTGTAGAAGATTAGTTTTGTTTTAAAAAGTATGTAAATAACCTCTGAGAACCTCCCGACTGAAAGTTTTGGCAAAACAAAGTGGGACAAAAATGGTGTCAAAGCCAATCACTATCATCGTCCTCGTCTGGAGAAGAAACACAATGAAGTAAAAACACTTCCATGTTTCCGTCTACAGGATTCCACATCCCACAATGCAATGCTCCAAACTTTCCCCCAAAAATGTCAATAAACTGAGTGTTTACCGTGGAGATCAAAACAAACTTTTGAGCATGAATTTCTTGCTTTTACATCCTTTTATGATTTATTGATCTCTGGGGGCGACACTATGTCTTTATCTAATAAAAATAAGTTTCTCCAACAGCTTTAAAGAGGATTTTTAATTATTGAACGAGGTAACCAATGAAACGATGATTTCCTCCTCCACTTTGAGGAATCCAACATTCACTTGTTATGAACCTTTTATTTTTCTTCCTCAACATTCCTGCAGCGTGTTCCCACAACGCAACGATTGGTTGATTCCTTGGAAACAATCAATCAGAGCTGGCACCGCGTACTTGATAATTAGAGGCTTATGTGGGATTCAAAGCTAGATTTATTTGTTTCCTTCTACATGTGCCCTCAGTGTGCGAAATGATGGAATGTACCGGAGACGTTTATGGATGATCCCTATAACGTCACAAACGTTAGCGGTGCCTTATTCCCAGCAGCGCTGCTAACTCCATGGAGATGGAGGTTGTTTCCATGGTGACGGCAAAGGGTACCACTGAGAAACTGATTCACACAGGTGTTTAAAGAAAAGAAAGCGATTATAATCTACAGTATATACAGATATGTTTTTTAAAGCTCCCATATCATGTTATTTTCTCTATTTGTTCTAAGAACCCCAAAAACATAGTATTTGAGGTTTATTTTTCCAAACTGGCCTGTTTTCCAGAGTTTTAGCCTCTAAAAAGTCACTTTCTGATCAACTCTAAACAAACAGGCTGATTTGCGTCCTATGCCTATTCATGAGTGGGCGTGTCTATAGACGGGACACTGATTTCCTCCTCCTCGCACGGTGACGTAGGGCCAGAGGACGGCCCGCCCTCCTCCCACCCACTCCGTAGCTGAGCTCATGCTGTTTTATAAACATGAGACAGAACGTGGGGGCGGGGCGTTCGCTCGTACATATATAGACTGTAGAAAATACATACATAGCACTGCGCAAAGGACGTTGAAATGCTCACCTTTGTGGGCGTGTGTGTTTACATGTCAATCACGGCAGAGAGCTTCCTGGAGGCGTGGCTTCTCCAGCTCAGTGCCGAGTCAAATTCGTCAAAGTGGGAGTTTGTGTTCACCCTGCAGTAAGAAAGGAGTAAATCACCCTCTGACTAATGATTAAAAAAAACACTTTGATCATGTGTATGAAGTCATAATAGAACTTTATGATGTTTAAAGCACAGAAAAGTAGATTTATCTTAACATTGACCCTTTAAATTAGAGGGTTTTTTTGTGTGGGGTTTGCATGTTCTCCTCCGTGACACATGTGGCCCTCAGCATAATTTTGCGCGGCCCCCAAAAAATAACTGTGAAAGCTGACTCCAAATATACACACACTCATTGAAAAATACACACAATGAAAAAAAAATGACACAAAAATTACTCAAAAATATAGAAAACAACAAACACAAAAAATACACAAAAATGACAAAAATTCACAAAATGAGAGACTATGCAAAATCACATTAAAAATAAACAACATACAACACAAAAACAACAGATGCACAAAAATTGAGAGAAAAAATGATGACAAAAATGCACAAATTGACAGACAATATTAAATGACAATAAAAATAAGCAAAATGACTCAAAACACACACAATGACAGAAAAATACACACAATGATTGAAAAATGCAAACAAAATGACTCAAAAAATAAAAAAAACGAAATCACAAAATTTCAAAAAAAGACAAAATGATGACAAAAATTGACAAAATGAGTAAAAAAAAACATGAAACAAATACACGTACACCGAATGAGAGAAAAATTGACAAAATGACTCCAAAAATACATACAATAATTGAGAAATGAAAACAAAAATGACTCTAGAAAACAACAAACGCAAAAAATGACATAAAAAATTAAGCAAAATGACTGTAAAAACAGATACCACTCCATTGATGATATACAGTATCTTGTGACATTTTAATAACGCGATATCCCACCTTCAACCTTCCATGCAGGCTGCGTTCATCATCTAATGCTACACTGTGTCCCTCAGCTATTAACCAGCATGCTAGCACTAGCTCTCACTGATGAAACATTAACATCCTAAAGAAAAAAGGAAGTGAAAATCCAACGAAAAAGGCAGGTTTTCCTGCACTTCCTGGATGAGTGGAAAACCTTTGAGTTGAACTTTGTACAAACTAAAGTGAATGTTGGCCAAAGTTTTCCATAAACAACTTCTGGTTTGTATTAAAACAAAAACGTCTTTAAAAACAACTGGCCTCATAAAACTCAGCGAGATGAAAAAGATGAGTGAATTGCCATCATCGCCCCCCCCCCCCCCCCCCCCCATCCCCCCCCCATCCCCCTTCCATCCATCCATCACATATTTCCCTCCTTCCAATGCCTCGTTATGGCGTTCTGCTCATTCCGATGGCCTCACAGAAATGAAATTAATTAAACATTCCTCTGTGGAGCCAAACGAATGCCTTTGGATAGCCTGGGACTCCTTATATGGTTCTGCTGTCAGACACTTTCAATCATTGATAAGGATCTAATGTTGTCGGATGATGTTGACTGTGGCTTTGGGGCAGAAAGCTTTCAACTTTAATTATTATTAGCAACGCTGCAGTGCGTTGGAGGAGAGATGGTTGGATGTATGTTGGATGCCAACTTGGGTGGCAGACATCTGCCTTTGTTCGCCACCATCCTTAGACCATATTAATGTGGCTGGTTTGAGGTTCGGTCTGACACTAGACCGTTGAACGCTTTTCCAGAACGTTCCTAACGTTGTATCTGAATCTGACTGAATTCCTCCAAAGCTTCTGTGAGTGAAAGCAGGTAAACTGCTGCGTTTCCGTGGAGTCCTGTTTAGTTTTTATGTGTTTTCCACTTATTTCCTCCTCACAGTGGAGCCATGTGTTGTTGTCCTGGAAGAAAGCAACGGAGCAGCAACCAGAAGCTTTCGTTGATTTGTAACCTTTAAGGCACAAAACCACAAAATCAACACACAATGCTACACAACTCTGAGAAAGATCTACTCGATACACAATAAGAGTAAAAAATCACCCTTCTTTGGTTTTTGACGTCATGTATGACAGGAATCCCCCAAACGAACATCAAACATCTACAGCTGGTTCAGAACGCTGCAGCTCAGGTCTGAACCTTAACAAACAGGTCAGAACACATTAGTCCAGTTTTAAAGTCTTTACACTGGCTCCCAGTCAGCCTCAGAGGAGACTGTAAAGTTCTGCTGCTGGTGTATAAATCTGTGAATGGGTTTGGTCCAGAATACATCAGTGACATGTTAGTCAGGTATGAACCCAGCAGGTCTCTCAGATCTATGAACACAGGTCAGATAGTGGAGCCCAGAGCTCACAGTAAACATGGTGATGCTGCTTTTAGTTGTTATGCTGCTAAGAAGTGGAACAAACTGTAGCAGAGCTGAAGTCAGCAGCACATGTGAACATTTTTCTCTATTGCGTATGATTGAGAGGAAGATATTTTGTCATGTTGTGGATGATTTTAATTGATTTTACTGATGGTTTTAAATGTACTTATTGATTTTAAGCTATTGAATGTTTGATCATGTAAAGCACATTGAGTTGCCTTGTGTATGAAATGCGCTATACAAATAAATTTGCCTTGCCTTGTATTTGGCAATTGAAAATTGCCAAATACATTGTTCTCGTAGAAGTTCTTATTTTTGTTACGCAACTTGCTTTGTCGTAGAACTCCTCCTAGTCTATTCATGCAGCACTAATGACACATATGTCATCTCATAGGGTCAATGTCAAGTATGTGCAGTGGACCTTTTTTGGAGCTGAAAGGTCAAGGTTGGGTCAAGTGTCAAAAAACAAAATGTGATAAATATCTCTACAGATATTTATCAAACAAGTTCAATGCTTACATTTCTGAAAAGCTCATCTCAAGTGGAGTATTTTATTTCATTAGACCAAAGCTGTAAAACCTACCAGTAAAAAGACCGGTAGGGGTCAAAGTTCATGACATCACAAAAAAAAAAAAAAAACTTTTTTCCCTATAACTTGGCCACAAATTGAGATACAGTGCTCAGACTGGTACCATTGAACAACATTTCAATGTGTGACCTTGACCTTTACAGTCAAGGTCAGTCTTCTGTTTTTACTGCATTATTACATTCAGTTGAATTAGTAAAAAGAACAAACTTGTCAAATCCAGATACAGGTTTTCAGGTTGTTCGCCTTACAAATTCAGATCTTGCGTAGTTATTATATCATAATGGGCAAAGATTGAAGCCTGTGCACCTCAGTGTGGCCTCGTGTAGCTGAGCAGGAAAAGAGATCCAAGCAATGACCGTCTCTACGACTCATGTGACATTTTCCTGACAACGGGCCAACACCAGGCTGCTATAGGATCAGTTACACACACACACACACACACACACACACACACACACACACACACACACACACACACACACACACACACACACACACACACACACACACACACACACACACAGCCAGTCCTCAGGATCTGCTGCAAGTGTTTTAGTTTTAAAAACTTACACAAACAGACATTTACACCGTGATGGTAATGATTAATATCTTGGTAAATTATTGTGAATCTGCTCTTTTCTGTATTAATATGAAAAAACTGAAATGCAATCACCTTTGTTTTTTGTTTTTTTTTAATTGACCAGTCTATGCAAAGTTATGGAAAATAATACGGCCTTATTATAAAAACATAAGTAACCTTAGTCACAACTTTCAAAACAATATTTGGAAAAAGCTGCTGCAAAATCGGGCGTTTTAGGCCAAAACAATGTCACAAAATGGTCGTGAACTCATAAATGTGCTGAGAATTAGGAAAAAAGTCATGTTACCAATTTAATTACAGAGATGATTTTTATATATAATAAAATATATAATGAAAAGCAATTTTGCTTACATTTCATGTAATTTTAAGGAAGAAATACTACTTCAGGATATATATATGTTGTTATCAGGATATAAATCTACCTATATGGTGAACTATATACAGTATAAGTGTTAATTTTGACAGCAAATCTTGATTCATTTGTACTCTTGACTATAATACAATGCAGATTTAGTCATCAGGACTATTTTAGTCAACTAAATAAATATGGTAAGTATTCTAATAATCAATAAGATCACACAATCACATTAGTTCTGATAACATTTCGTCCTGTGTGACAAAATTACAGTTGAGTCAACGTAAATTAAATATATTTTATATTAAATAGCTTTTTTAACATGTTTTTTTTTTTTGTCAAAATTAAGTTTTTGTCACAAAAAAATTGGAAAAAACCTAACAAACCTTTTCTGTGTGAATTTCTGTTGTCTAAAGCAGCTTGATGAATATGACCCTTCAGAATAAAAGCACTGATGGTTGTAAACAGGTGCTACAGGTGTTAGTGCTGCCGGGGGGATGGGGTGGGGGGGTTAAAAGGCTGTACCATCTGCAGAGTGAACCTCAACCTGCTCCATCACATCCTGTTTGGATTGAGGGTGACTGATGAGGTCATAGGTCGGAGCTCGTCCACTGTAGGACTCAGACAGCTGCTCACTCAGCTTCTAATGGATGGAGAACATGTGCAGGCCGGTTGACAGCTGCTGCACACCATCACTATCACACAGTATTTCATTGGTTTCATTTGCAAAAAATAACAAAAATAGGTTTTTATGCTCTTACCTTTACCTTTACTGTATAATTCAACCCATGCTCAAGATGCAGTAATTCCAGCAAGTTCATTTTGTCTCCCTTTCGAATAATTTGTTAGTTTCATCTATTCACACAACTTTTTTCAGCAGACGCCTCTGA
Organism: Gouania willdenowi; assembly: GCF_900634775.1. NCBI lineage: Eukaryota > Metazoa > Chordata > Actinopteri > Blenniiformes > Gobiesocidae > Gouania > Gouania willdenowi. The sequence goes on from NC_041047.1 coordinate 3,384,701, forward strand.
GGAAGACTGGCAGTTGACAGTTGAAACATGTCAGCACATCGAAGTGCATTTCCTGAAAAAAGTTGCCTGAATTAATGAACCATGAACAAATTATTCAAAAAGAAGACAAAATGAACACATTTCATGCTGACAATTAAACATTTTCAGAGACCCTAAACTTCCTGTTAATTTCAAAACAAGAGCTCTATTTACAAAAGTGTTAAAAACTAATGGAAGACAAGAAGAGATGCTTTTGTTTTGAAAAGATTGTTTGTTTTTACCGTGAAGTCGGTCCCAGTATGATTTTACATTCTGTTCGCAATGCATCATGGGAAAATTGAGTATGACTAGTGTCCCCACCATGCATACTTCAATCTTTCCATACAATCTAATGTGAACGCACTACATACTTATTTTTATGTCAGTGTTAGTATGAGTAGTACGTTAGTATGACTGGTACGTTAGTATGACTGGTACGTTAGTATGACTGGTTCGTTTGGGTGACTAGTACGTTAGTATGACTGGTACGTTAGTATGACTGGTACGTTTGGGTGACTAGTATGTTAGGGTGAGTAGTACGTTAGGGTGACTAGTATGTTAGGGTGACTAGTACGTTAGGGTGACTAGTACGTTAGGGTGACTAGTACGTTTGGGTGACTAGTACGTTAGTATGACTGGTACGTTAGTATGACTAGTACGTTAGTATGACTGGTACGTTTGGGTGACTAGTACGTTAGGGTGACTAGTACGTTAGGGTGACTAGTACGTTAGGGTGACTAGTACGTTAGGATGAGTAGTACGTTAGGATGAGTAGTACATTAGTATGACTGGTACGTTTGGGTGACTGGTACGTTTGGGTGACTTGTACGTTTGGGTGACTAGTACGTTTGGGTGACTAGTACGTTTGGGTGACTAGTACGTTTGGGTGACTAGTACGTTAGGATGACTAGTACGTTGGGATGCGATTTCGAACACAGCTTATTAGTTGATGGCTTGCTGTCACTGAGTAGAAGAAGAATCTTGAGGCTCACGTGCGCCCCCTATAGGAGGCAAAAATCTCGCCACACTCACTTCTTTCTTTAATACTGCGAGTGTTAATTGCGGCTTCGTTTCATGCACTATTATTTACGGTGGCTGGGAAGTGTCATGTGAATGCATTTACAGAACTGAACACAAATGCAAACAGGTCACAACGGAAGTGTTTCCGACGGACCGGTATTACAGACGGACGGGTATTATGATATGATAGCCTGATATGAAAAATATAAGAGTATCCTAATCAACTTTCACTTACTTTCATACGCGTTTCGATGTCTTCTTCTTCTTCTTAACTGTTCTGGTGGGTTAAAAACATCTGTCAGAAACGTGTCCGTCTGTAATACCAGTCCGTCGGAAACACTTCCGTTGCGGAAACCCGGTGGCTGGGAAGTGTCAGGTGAATGCATTTAAAGAAATGAACACAAATGCAAAATGGCCACAACAGATGTTTTTCCGACAGACCGGTATTACAGACGGACACGTTTCTGGCGGATGTTTTTAACCCACCAGAACAGTTAAGAAGAAGAAGAAGACATGGAAACGCGTATGAAAGTAAGTGAAAGTTGATTAGGATACTCTTATATTTTTCATATCAGGCTATCATATCATAATACCCGTCCGTCTGTAATACCGGTCCGTCGGAAACACTTCCGTTGTGGCCGGTTTGCATTCGTGTTGTGACCTGTTTGCATTTGTGTTCGTTTCTGTAAATGCATTCACCTGACACTTCCTAGCCACCGTAATTATTTATTAGAAAGACAAGATGTGAACCAATCTGTACAGGCATGTCTGGTTACTTTTGGTCAAATGTCAGACTGATGTGAAGGACTCTGTGGATTGTTTAGTTGAGCAGGGCCGAGGTTGGACTAATGACGTGGTTACTTTGTCTTATCGCTGAGTGAGGAGGAGAAGTGGTGGTAAAAAGCTGCTAAAGTAAATAAACGTGTCAGCTTTGCAAAAACTAAGAGAGAAGAATGGAAAGTTAATCCCACTGCAGCTTTTAAATCACAGAACAACGCCGTCGCTTCCTCTTCAGTCATTACGCCGTGCTGGGAAGGTGGGAGTGTGGTGGGGGGAGGGCACGCAGGGGTGTGTGTGCGTGTGATAGGTTTGTGTGAGGCTGCTGGGCGATATGGACCAAAATTCATATTTCTATTTTTTTTCTTTTTCTCAAAATGACGATATACGATATCTACCTGCTTTGTTTTTGTGTAATTTTGAATCTTGTTTGAGTAATTTTGTGCATTGCTGTAATTTTTGAATCATTTTCTGTTATTTGTGCATATTCATAGTTGTGTGTTTGGAGCCTGTAATCTGAGGCTTGTTAAGAGTGAATTTCTCCTGATAATCTGCTCTAAAACAGGTCTGGGCCGACAATCATAAATATTCAACTTCTTCAATAATTACGACCAAAACTTGTTTGTGTGTGGGTGTGAGGAAAGCCGGCGACCCCCAACTCATAATTCCATGATCTGTTTCTTGGAACGAAATATAGCCAATCAAGAAACAAGTTGACACGTGATGTTGCATTCAAGGCAACTCGGAACGCTGATTTTTGGAGTTGAAACAGTGAAGTATTTCAAACATGGCTGACGACTATGATATTAGTTATTTTGCATCTTTTACACGTAGGAGCTTTTAATTCAGGTGGCGTTCCAAGTAGGAAGTCTTAAAATCAAGAGTTCCCAGTTGCTTGAAACGCAGCATTATGTCACATTTTATTTTGAAGAAACCGGAAATACACATGACGCATAATATGTGCTGCTACAGATATGAGAGTAAGTTGAAAGCTGTTATTTTATTTTTATTTTTAAAGGTTGAGGTATATCAATGTTTTATTTTACTACATATTTATTGATCAAGCAATACCTTGATATGTCTTAACTTTAAAAAAAGTAAAAGGAACAGCTTTTCGTCTTGCTTTGTCATGTGTACTTCCGGTTCTTTCAAAATAAAACGCCCTGTAGTGTTATATGGCCTGAGGCCGTTGAGACTGATGATTTTTATTTTGAAGCAAGAAGCCATTTCATCTGACGGAGGTTTTGCTGAGTCATAATTCCGTTTGGTCTGATAAATGACAGAGGTTTTCCTGAAACCTGATACCTCCTAAAATCTACACCATACATATGCGTGTGTGCTGCAAAACTGTTCTGTCTCTGATTTTTTTTTTTTAAATCTTCGTGTGGGGTCTGTAACAGATAAAACATTTCTTCAGATTCATAAAATCCTTGTGTGTGTGTGTGTGTGCGCGCCTGCTTCACAAAGCCAAAAACTAGGAATAATAATGGAAAAAGTTGGCAAAATCCAAAATAACAATACAACACTGCTGCAAATAGCTTCTAATCTTGTTAGATTTTCTGCTCTGATCCGATTAAATCTTCCAAACACTTTTACAAACCCAACCCATGTGTGGCCGAAACTGATAACCTGTATTCATGTTAAACTCCGAGCTCACAGTAGAAGTACGCAGATGATTAGAAACGCTCTGCAGGTCCGGGTGAATCAGGGACAGCCTCGGCCCTGGAGTCCAGAAGTCAGTGTGCTGGACAGCTCCAGCTCCACAACGTCACATTCATATTTCTGACCCTATAGCCTAATGTATTTGTGCTGCGGCGGCCCGTGAAATTCCTCATGCAAACTTTATTTCTGACACAAAATATGCGGGAGCCGCTGGACATAATGAAGGAGTGAAAGGCAAAGACAGGACGTCATGCACACCCGTAGAGGTCTCACTCCTTTCTTAGAAAGCCACACGTCTCTAATTATATCTTGGGTTTCACATAAAATGCGTTTACAGCCAAAAACTTCTGTGTAAATGCCATTCCAGTCTGTGCGGAGCAATGCGTCCATTTCTAACCCCCGAGACAATAAATACTTTATTGCGTTTTTTTGTCATGGCACTGTGTGGCAATGCCAAGCCCTCAAAAGAATAGAGAAAGCAGCATATTTTCCCCACTAATGACTGTGTGTCATTTACAGAGTCTGTCTTTGGAGTGTCTGTGCGTTTCAAACCCAGCATAATTAGACCCCTGGAACAGCTGGAACACTGGGACACAGAGTCTCTGCTATGGGACGTTTGGGTCTGACCAGTCCTCCAGTATGAGGTGTGGAATGTAAAAACTCACTGTTTCATAGCCCACATATTTTGAACATTTAGCTCATGTTCTATATGATTGTTAGAAATGTGTACATGTGAATAAATTGAAATTTAAATGTTAGATCTAATTAATTTTCTCATAACTATGACTTTCAATCTCATAATTGACTTCCTATCTCATAATTATTACTTATTTCTTTCTTATAATTATGACTTTCTATCTCATAAATCTGACTTTCTCATAACTATGCCTTTCTTTGTCATGATTATGACTTGTTTCTCTCATAATTATGACTTTTTCTCATAACGATGACTTTTTCTCATAATTGTCTCTTTCTCATAACTATGAACTTCTTTCTCATAATTATGACTTTCTCATAAATATGCAGTTTTTTTCCCGTAATTATGACTTTCTATCTTATAGTTATGACTTTATTTCTAATAATTATGACTTGTCTATCTCAGAATTATGACTTTCTTTCTCATAAATATGACTTTCTTTTTCATAATTATGACTTGTTTCTATCTCATAATTATGATTTTCCTTCTCAGAATTATGATTTTCCTTCTCAGAATTATGACTTTTTCTCATAAATGACTTTCTTTCTCATAAATATGACTTTCTTTCTCATAATTTTGACTTTCTATCTCATACGTATGACTTTCCTAACTCATTATGACTTGCAGTAGTGTTTTTTATGTATTTTTCGTAGTGACGGAAACGGGCGTTCATAGATTTGTGAAGCCTACACTGTCTTTATCTGATAAAATGTTTTAATTTCCAGCAGCTCTAACTGGGCAGAAACCATTCTAATGAAATCCATGTGTCTGACTCGTTGCCACCAGGGCATTACATCCTGTGGAGGTCCTGGCCTAGCGTGCACACATGCAGAGGTCAATGATATCCCAAACAAACAATGGTTTGCTGCTGCATATCTTCAGAGTTCAGAGTGAGACAAGGAGAGAGAAAGAGCATTTATAGATTGACTCAGCAGGAGAGAGAAAGAGCTGGTCAGGCATGAGCTGTTCCCCACTGAGCGCAGAAAGGGAGATCCCCCCCCCCCCATCCTCACTGACCCTGAAAGCTCGGAGCGACTCTGACAGGCCACAAAAGAACAGGAGTTTATACTCGCCCGACACCCCTCACCCACTTTACTTTTCTCTGTGTGGATTAGAGGGGGCTTCCATCAAGTGATTTCTACTGACACAAGTCGTTTCTGGTAATCGAGCAGTACAAGACTATGGAGTGCTGAATGTAAACACTCATCCATAATCGACATATTTTGAACATTTGGCTCACTTTCCACACATTTAGCTATTTTTTTTTTCATTTCAGACAGATATTCATGTAAAAGAATATGTTCTATATCAATCTAAATTTTAAATGAAAATCTAAATGTTAAATTTTATTTATTTAGAGTTACAGTTAACATTTAGATTTTGATTTAACATTTAGATTTTGATTTAACATTTAGATTTTGATTTAACATTTTAATTTACATTTAGATTTACCAGTTACATTTAGATTTAGATTTAACATTTATATTTATTTTAAAATGTGTACACATGAAAAATAAATCGAAATATAAATGTTAATTGAACATCTATGGTAAATCTAATTTATTTAAGATTTAGATTTAGATTTAGATTTAAGATTTAGGTTTAAGATTTAAGATTTAATTTAAAATGTGTACACATGCAAAATAAATCTAAATGTAAATGTTAAATCTAAATCCACCCATCTATCCTTTTTCTCACATGCTTGTTACCCGCGACCCTGAAAACAGGGACAAGCTCAAGAGAAAATGGTTAGATGGATTAATGAAGGGATTTAAATTTAACATTTAGATTCAGATTTCAAATTTACATTTAGATTTCTTTTTTTTGTGTACACATTTTTTACAATCAAATACATTTCTGTCTCAAATGAAAGAAAAATTAGCTAAATATTGAAAATATGTCAGTTATGAAACAGTGAGTTTTTATATTCACCCCATACAGACCTCATTAAGTTCAAAGTGTTGCTCCTCAAGCGGCGGCGTTCACACCAGGAGTCCAGCAGAGCATCTCTTTAGTGGTTTGCTGCATACTTTCCAGACTGAATCTGCTCTCTGAAAAAAAAAAAACCCAAAGCAACTTGTCCTATTTTGTTTGGGTTTGATGCACCAAGTGTGCGTAGCTGTGTGACGGCCATGGAGGGAGGGGTTCCCACGCTCATAAAGCTTCTGTAAAGCTCATAAAATTAGAGAAACTGGTTCTTTAGGCCTGGCAGTGATTTGTAATTAACCGTGTTTTTGAACCGTTTTAAATAACTCTGATATTATATAAACCACCTACAAGCACATTATGCAACACTTTAAGTTGAAATATATTGCTGTGATGCATCATAACAACGAGGGTGAGGAATTTATCTTTTAAGAAGTTTGGACTTATTCAAAGCTGACGTGTCAGAAAGCATAAACCATTAATACTTTTTGATCTTTGCAGAGGGAAAACGTCCAATGTAAAAGAGGAAAGTTAGTTGACGTAGAAGCTGCGTTGCCAGGTTGGATTTATTGTTTCTGGAAGGAAGTGGGTTTTTTGGAGGGGATTTAAATTCTTCTCCTATTATCAAGTTGTTCATTTTAATTTGAAAGTACTTACTTGTGGCTCAATGTGCAGTCCTAATAGTCAGCTGTTTGAACTTTGTGTGATTTTATCTGCAGGTTAAATTCACAGTGAAACAGTCACACGTTTACATCACATTCAAAGCTCATATAAAGGGATATTAAGTGTGTTTGAGGCTAAATGTTTTTATAAATTACTCCGCTTTATCTTTAGCGTGATCATCTGATACATTCATTAAGACTAGGTTAATGCTAATGCTATTGATAGGTTAATTGTAATGCTAGGCTAAAACAATGCTAATGCTATGCTAATGTTAGACTCATGCTAATGTTAAGCTAATGCTAGGTTAATGCTTAGTTAATGCTGGATTGGGTAGTGACAAATGCTATTGTTAGGTCAATGATAGCTAATGCTAAGTTAATGTTAGGCGAATGCTAGCTAATGCTTATGGTAGTGCTAATGCTAATGTTGGGCTAATCCTAAGTTAATGTTAATGCAGTGTTTGACGACGTGGTTCAGCACCTGCATTCTAGTTTAGAACGTTGTTATTGTGTGATAAGAAGAAGAACTGTGGCTTTTGAAACTATTTTTTTTAGACTTCTCCTATTTTCAAGTTGTTTATTTTATTTTGAAAGTACTTACTTGTGGCTGTTGCTGCTAAAAGAAACTTGACTGTGACAATAAAGCATCATATTTTAGATAATCCTCCCTTTTGTTGACCAGGTAAACACAATAAATAAATGTGTGTAGTTTTTCCCACTGGGAGGCTGATTGTAATAGAAGTATCTGCTGCGTGTGGTTTGGCTTTTTCCGTTAGCTCATCTTCACTCGGCCACAAACAAAAAGCCTGTTCTACTCAAAACAAAAACAAATTCAAACCACAGATAAAAGCCACAGTACACGTCGCAGTTTGTTATCAAACACATTCCTGAGTCAGCACTTTTCACAGCTCCAGGAAGTGTCCTCTCCGTCAGATTCAGGGATTACAAATGTTTACAGTAAGATTATTAGGAGGTAATTATTCACACGTGTAAGGCTTCCAGGGAGGTCATGTGGCCTAAGATCACTGAAGTTTAGTGAGCTCATGACTGTTGTAGGAAAACATTACAACACGATTTATTCTTTGTGACACTGACCTGGAAGTAGACACGAACCGTGAACCCCTACGGTCAAAACTATAATATGATGAAAGCATGACTCAGCAACAATGCTGAGTAGGCTGTCATTTTATCTATGACTCGGCACCAACACTAGTGTCCAACCATGACTTGAAAGAATATGTAGTATTTATCCATGACTCTGCAGCAAAAGGGTAGTGCTTAAAACATGACTCAGCAGTAATCTGTGACGCACAATACTGTAGGGTTATAGCTGACTGTTTCAGTCATGACTCAGCAACAATATGTAGCATTTAAACTGATTCAGTAATAAAAGGGTAGTGTTTAAAACATGATTCAGCAGTAAAATTTCAGCATGATTAAGCAATAAAAATGGTAGTGCTTCAACAATGACTCAGTAAGAATATTAGTGTTTAAACTACGACTCAGCAACTTAATTAGTGTTTTAGCCATGACTCGGCAACAATATTGTTTCAATCATGACTTGGCAACAATTCCCTAGTGTTTAAACTACGACTCGGCCACAAAATTATAGTAGCATAAATAGTTGCAGCCATGACTCAGCAGCAATACTGTAGTGTTTGAACTATGACTCAGCATCCACACTACTATCCAATTATGACTCAGGAATAATATGTAGTATTTCAACTATGATTCAGCAATGAAAAGGGTAGTGTTTAAAACATGATTCAACAGAAAGATATGACTCCGTGTTTTAGCAATTACTCAGCAACAATATGGTTATTTTAATTGTGCCTCAGCAACAGCATTGTTGTGTTTAAATCATGACTCGGCGACAATATTGTTGTTTCAGTCATGACTTGGCAATAATATTGTTTCAAGCATGACTCAGCAGCAATATCCTAATGATTTAACATGACTCAGCAACAACATTGTAGAGTTTCAACCATGACTCAACAACAATATTGCTGTTTCAATCATGACTCAGCAACAACATCCTAGTGTTTAAACGATGATTCAGTCACAAAATGATAGCAGTATATATAGTTTCAGCCATGACACAGCAACAATACTGTAGCATTTCAGCTATGACTCAGCAATAACAGGCTGCAATGTTTGAAACATAACTCGGCAACAACATATCAGATTAAAGGTGTTGTGTGTGTATGTGTGTCTGTGTAAATCTTATTCCTTTTAATCACATTTAAACTCCACTTTAAGTCATGCTATGACGTACAGACCACTTGGTGTTAACACACTCATCCTAATCAAAGCTTTTTTTCAGTCGAGGTCATAAAAGCTGGAGCAGTTCAGCTTTATTGGATTTTTACTATCGATAAAAACAAGGCTGATGACGTCTTTGATTCCTCTAAAATCCTCCCAGCGTTATTTGATAAAGATGTCTCCTAACGTAGACTGAGGTCCTGCTTTACAGCCCCCACCCCCACCCACCCAGGCTCCTAATGAGCGTGCTCAGTGACACATGCAAACACACTGAAGGTGGTGAGATGTTAGATAGATGTGGTCTTCCTGTCACTAGGGCTCCGGTCCACTACGAGGACGCATTGATAACATTGATTAGGCAGCGTGTCACCTGACTGGTGAGGACTGGTGGAGACGGATCAGGAGGTTTCAGCAGCCAATGGCTACGCGGCACTGCAGTCTGTCACTCATCGCTCCTCGTCCAATGAATTGTCGCAGCTCGGCTTGCCCCCCTGCCCCCTGCCCCCCCCCACCCCTCCAGACTGACAGAGCTGTCAAAGGGTTAATAGTTCTGTCAGCCCATGGTTCATTAAAAGCTAGAAAACAGAGTTTGCTACGTTTATTAACGTTTTTAAATGTATTTGTTTATATAAAACATTATTTATTCTGCAAACACAAAGTATAGAAAGGCAGTTTGGTAAACAAATGGAGAAATAATGGAATAGAAAAAAATGGAATAAAATTTGTATCTCAATTTGTGAAAGCTGATTGGCTTAAACTTCCAAAATGGTCATTGCCCACATATAAAGGAATATTATGTGTGTTTGAAGCACAATATGGACTTTTTGTAAAAAAAAAAATAAATATTATTCAGCATTAGCACAATCATTTAACTAAGACTAAGTTAATGCTAATGCTATGTAATGGTAATACTCGGCTAACATTAATGCTAATACTAAAGCAATGTTAATGCTAAGTTACTGTTAATGGTATACCGATGTTAATGCTAAGCTATCGCTAGCGTAATGCTTAGCTAATGCTAGATTAACGTTTAGTTGATGGTATTGTTAGGCTAATGCTAGTTAATGCTAATATGTTGATGCAAGGCTGATGTTAGCTATCGCTTATTGTAATGTTAATGTTAGGCTAAAGCTAATGCTAGGCTAATGTTAATGTTAGGCTAATACTAATGCAGTGTTTCGGGAAGGAAAAAAAAATATCAAACAACAAAAATTGACATGACAAAAACAAAAAAACAATACAATTTATCCAAACATCTGTAAAACAACAAAAATACGTTAAATAACGCCAAAAATACACAAAATTACAGGAAAAAAGAGATTTAACATTTATATTTAGATTTAATGTTTACATTTAGATTTAACATTTACTTTTAGATTTATTTTTCATGTGTACATGTTTTTAACAATGATATAGAACATGCTGTTTTACCTGAAGTTTTATCTTAATTGAAAGAACAAGTTCGGTTGGACTATGGCCGGGCCCACGGAACGTCTCCACTCCAAATAGCACATGTTCATATATTGGTGTGGGTCAATGATTCGGTACCACCAACTGTATTTGACTCATAAATAAATAAGAAAATTACTTTAATGGAAATTGCAAAAAAAAAAGGGGGGGGGTTGGCCCTCGGGCCCCTAATTGAATTGTGCGAAGCATAATCGTAATCTATGTTGAATTACTTTTGAGACAATATATCACACAACTATGTTCCCATAAATTTTAAAATTACCGGAAATGGGGGTGGGTCTCGGGCCCCATTTTTAAAAAAGGCCTCTGAGCGTCTCATCACATTTATTCATTAAGTATTCATACCAAACTGCATTCTGGGGGGTTTTTTGGGGGGGCCCCCACGGTCCCCAAATCAAAAATCTGGCTCCAAGCGTCAATGCGTACACATCTATAGATTATACCTACCAAATGTCAGCCCGATCACGAATAACAGAGGAGTAGTGATTTTAACTAGAGTACACAACAACAACAAAAACAAAGTGAGTGGCATTTTGAGTCCAGTAGCCCAGCCTAAAAATGAGCTAAATGTTCAAAATATATCAGCTATGAAAAGTGACAGTTTTTACATTCAGCACCCCTCATGAATCCAACGCATTAGTTCCTTGCATCTAAAAGAAAAAAAAATCAACTGATTACCTTTTAAAATAATTTTAGATTGATTCATCTCACCAGGAAGGTCAACTTTCTGAGCACAGATCGATGTAGTTGGATCGTGGGAATATGAATCGATTCATCAATTTAATGGATGAATCATTGTTACTAATCTTTATTATGAGTTGCATTAAATAGTAAAATATCTGGTCTCTCCTGCATTGATCTGAGCTCCGAAAGGGTTAATAACCCTCAGCCCCAGCACACAGCAATGAACACATCATTAAACACGTATTAGCCACGCATGTGTTTACTCCAGGCCCACCTTCTCAAACATGCAACCTCACCTCTCTCTGCGTTTCTTCATCTCCAACAATAAGTGGCAGGTGGGACATTAAATGTTTGGGAGGTCTAGTAGTCGTGGACATCAAAAGGATGCATCACTGCTGAGTCACCCCCAGAGGCTTACCATCGCCCCCACGCTGCATAAAACACTGGGGTCACAGAGGAATGGAATCAAAGACGCTTTATGATGTTTCTCAGCAGCTATTACCTCACACCCACCGTAGCATGGGGTCCCTGTACCAGTGCTGTCTTTGATTTAGGCCTCTGTGTGTGTGTGTGTGTGTGTGTGTGTGTGTGTGTGTGTGTGTGTGTGTGTGTGTGTGTGTGTGTGTGTGTGTGTGTGTGTGTGTGTGTGTGTGTGTGTGTGTGTGTGTGTGTGTGTGTGTGTGTGTGTGTGTGTGTGTGTGTGTGCATTCCTCACATTGGCTACAAGAGTGTGCTGCATGCTTCTCAGTGTGTGTCACTAAGTGAATGTCGCCACCACAGTATATGTCATACTTTCTAAAGTGCTTTAAACCTTAATGTGATGAAAAGGGTTCAAACTGTACGGGGTGGCAAGTGTAAAAAAAAACTTGGTCACTGTTTCATATTTATGTTTGAACATTTAGCTCACTTTCCTCACATTTAGCTCATTTTTATTTAATTTGAGAATGTATGTAAGACAGAATGTTAAAAATGCATGAAAAATGAATCTAAATGTTGAATCTAAATTTAAATATTGAATCAAAATTATATAGGTTTGGATTCACATTTAGCTTTAACATTTTGATTTATATAAAAAATTTAGATTTAACATTTACACTTACATTTTACATTTAGATTTTACATTTTGATTTATATTAAATATTTACATTTACATTTAACGTTCACACTTAGATTTAACATTTAGATTTATGAAAAGTAAATGTAAAATCTAAATCTAAATGTTGAATCAAATTTATTTAGATTTAATTTAACATTTAGATTTAATATAAACATTGAGATTTATTATAAACATTTAGATTTATTTAAAACTTTTAGATTTCCATTTAACATTTCCATTTAGATTTAACATTTATATTTATGAAAAATAAATGTAAAATCTAAATCTAAATGTTGAATCAATTGTTTAGATTTATTTTTAACATTTTGATTTATATTAAACATATACATTTTCGTTTAACATTTACACTTAGACTTAACATTTCTATTTAACGTTTGAATTTTTGAAAAATAAATCTAAAGGTAAATGTAAAATGTTAAATCTAAATGTTGAATCAAATTTATTTAGATTTAAAATTTAGATTTTTACTAAACATATTGGTTCACATTTAACATTTACACTTAGATTTAACATTTATATATAGCATTTATATTAGAAAATACATCTAAATTTAAAATCGAAATGTCGAATCAAATTTATTTAGATTTAGATTCAACAATTTAAATTAAACATTTAGATTTACATGTGACATTTACACTTAGATTTAATATTTAACATTTATATTTATGAAAAAGAAATCTAAATGTTGAATCTAAATCTTAATGTAAATGTTAAATCTAAATGTAAATGATAAATCTAAACATTGTTAAATCAGTCACCAAGTGTAAAGCAAATGTTTCAGTAAATTAGGCAAAGTGGGCAGGTCATCGCCTGTCAATCATGAGGCGCCGCCCACCCCACTGACTGCGGCTCAATGAGTGAGTCGAGAGGAAAAGTGAGACATAGCGGATTCGCTCCAAACTGATGAACTCTAAAGAGCGGTACTGACTGGTGATAGTGGTGTATCAGCTGAGGGAATGTGTGGACAACTACTGCCCTCACACAGTTTAACAGACGTAGATTCACTGAGAGTACCAGCATGCTGTATGTACTCACTTTAACCAGTGACGGAGACACAGAGGATGCAAAAAACCTTGGAGGGTGGGGTGTGTGCAGTTCAAGTGTTTTTCATCAACAAAGATTTGTTACACATTTTTCATATCGTATTGTGAGTATTTTGTCTTTCATAATGTGAGTTAACTATTTTCTTGTGCATTCTTCTGTGAAATGGTTTTTTAATAACAAAGTGGAAACAATTCCTTCCTGACCACAGAAACAAATCCTTATTTAGTTTCACTTTGGCTGAAGGGAAGTCGCATCTTTCGCTCTCCCACAGTTGCTCGACATGTTAGACATCAAAGAAATCCCTTTGAGATCACAAACATGCGGCACGCCCGACTCTGATATTCATTAAAAAGTGTTTTTTTGTCATCCAAGGTCTTTGTCGAAGAAACAGAGAAGCAGGAAACAATGTAACGGGGCCGAGGAAGTCTGGAGGTTCTACATTCCATAAAGTCTCAAAATGCATGTTTCCGTTCATTACCAAAAGTGCTTCATGAAACAATCTGCTACAACATTGTGTATAAACAAGGCAGGTGTGAGGCATATGCAGAAGTTTTCCCAAATTCATTAAAAAAAAAATAAAATTCTTAATATACAAATATTGTAAGTGCCAAAAACAGTCACTAGGAAATTATAAAAACGGTGATATAAAATTCAAAGGTTAACAAAATGAAATGATTATTTTTTTATTTTTTATTTTTTTTCACTTGTCTGCACATGCTGTCAAAGGTCAACACTACAAGAAGTGCAATCATTATGAGACAACAATGCATGTTTTGTTATTGCAATGAAATAAATTGATTTATTTTATTGCTTAATTGCGACCATCACCAGCCCTCCCTAAGGAAGGGTAAGAAACATTTTATTATAGTGAGGGTATAAAAAGGGAGAGCAGTGTTACACCTAGGTGGAGGGGGAGGGGAAAGGGAGCAGGGGGAGAGACTCAAGGCAGGAAATAGAAAGGGTGGGGAAGAATAGATTATTTTACAGTGAGAGTGAGATGTGAAGTTGTAGTAGAATATATTGTACTTATTATGTTGTGTAATCAAGTGTGAAGCTCAGCTATAAAGGTGGTGGCTGTGGACAGAGGGAATAAGTGAGTGGTAGTACCTAAAGCAGGTATTTGAGATCAACGTGTCTAAAGTTAAGTCCAGTATGAGTTTTATCCCACATCCCAAGGCGTGCCAGTAGACCAGTATATGTGCAAAAACCGCTACTGAAAACCCAGGAGCCGCCCCGGGCCCGCAGATGCAGCAATGACAGCAGAAAGAGTGGGGGCCAAGGAGCCCCAGACCGCCCCCCACGGCCGAGCAGCCCCCCCAGACGCCCCTAAGATCCCAGGCCGAGAAGCAGCCGCCGTCCCCCACACACACATCTGAGAAAGCCCCCTCAACCCCAAGGCCCCCCGCCAGACATTTTCCCCTGAAAAAAACAAAAACCTAAAGCCATAATCTGAAAAAGATAAAAATTGAAAACAAACTTTGAAGTTTTTTTTAACAAGTCTGTGTTTTTATCTCTCGGTTCATCCTGAGAAGTCGTTGGTTACGTTCAGACTGCAGACAAACGCAGCCCAAATCTGACATTTTCACATGTTCCTAAATCTGATACCCATCTGATATTTAGCATAAATCTGATATACACACATCTGATAAACGTCACTATTCTGCGTCATATAGGAGGAGTGGTGGGAAATAAAATAACAGCTATAGTGAGTGAGGTCTAAAGTGTGCGTTATGACCTACGGTGTGAACAAAGCCAATGAGGCTTTTTTTTTTTTTTTTTAAATCCCATCATTGAATTGATGAGTTGATAGATTGTGGATTGGTTTATAGCAGCTCTGATCCAAACTGAAGGACTTTTCCACGACTCGCTGCTGTTTGCACCTTATAAGGACACAGAGCTTAAAAGCGTGTGTCTGAGGCACTGAGCACTGAGTCTTTGTTGATAGAAAGCTTTGGGTGAGCTGGTGGAAATGTTCTCTTTAATATTCCAAAGCGAGTTAGGAGAAGGAGAAGGTATTGTGTAGTCATTCCCTGCTGCTTTATGATGCTTAACTCTTCTTTGTGGCCCTCCGGTCTTCTTCTGTGGTTGTTTTGGTCCTGACTTTGATTCCCTCTGATGTCCTGGCCGTGATCTGTGTCACCCCAACACTCACGCGCTAATAAACAACAAGCGTTATAAAGGGAGGAAAACTGCTCTCTGTGCGTGTGAGAGTTCAATATCGCTACGATGTCCCAAGGCCATGGTTTAGTTTCCGTTGTAAATGTAACAGGGTAAATTCAGTTGCTGCAGACTGAGGCGTCTGCTCGCTGAAAAACACTCCCACAATGTGAGGCCTACAGTGTCAGACGGTCTGTTTCTCAGATTATCTGTGTGTAAGCGCTCACTGTAAAAAAAACAAAAAAAAACACGCAGTTTCTTCCAGTAGAGATCATGAACTGAGCTGTAGAAACCGATCTTTAACTTTAACTCGCTGTTGCAACAGAACAGTTGTTTGATTTGTTTGCAGTCTGAACAAAGACTCCGTGGAGACCAGAGACGTATAAAGAGAGACAAGAGAGAAATTTGTTCCCGGAAGTTATTGGCAGGCCGTTCAAATCTATTGATTCCTAGTGACATAACTGGGATTTTCGGTAATTTGTCATCAATTACTGCATTGATTAACAATATTTATACAGTACACTGTCATATATATATATATATATATATATATATATGTTTATGTAGTTCCATAAATAGTTTTTTTCCCAATGTAAATTTGTATTAATAATTAGTGTAAACAGCTTACCTGCTTTTTTGACATAGGCCAACATTAATTTGGTTTAAAAAATGTGTATTTTATACAGGATTTATTGCTTTGATTTTTTTTTCATTTTCTTTTAAAAAAAAAAGGGGGTCATTAAGAAACGCCACATCCAGACAGGACACATTGAAAACATATTTATAATGTTCATACATACAGTATATAAAAATAGATTTTTTACTATGCACTTATGTACCATAATAAATAAATTAATTAAATAAATGTCTAACAAAGTCAGAAAGAAGATTTTTTTTTTTTTTTTTTTGGCTTTTAAGAGCGTGTCACTCAAGAACCAATGCATGTATGTGAATATGTGAATCATTAGTGAAGGGCTGGCATATCCACCAGATAGAATGTATAGCAGATCTTTTTATATATTCTGAGAGAGTAGGTGGAGCTTATTACTATACCACATTTCAGTTTCCTATGTGTTGGAGTTCCTGAAATATTGGAAGCTGAAAATGGATGAAAAATAAGGATGTGCACAAAATTGTCACATTAAATAGTTTGATGATCTCCCTCTGTCTTAAAAGAGAAAAGGAAATCTATTAAGGCAAGGCAAGGCAAATTTATTTGTATAGCGCATTTCATACTCAAGGCAACTCGATGTGCTTTACATGATCAAACATTCAATTGTTTAAAATCAATAAGAACATTTAAAATCATCAGTAAAATCAATTAAAATCATCAGTAAAATCATCATTACATCAACAACATGACTAAAAATCTCTCTCTCAATCATATGCAGTAGAGAAAAAAAGTGCCTTTAACTTTGATTTAAAAATGTTCACATGTGATGCTGACTTCAGCTCCGCTGGCAGTTTGTTCCACTTCTTTGCAGCATAACAACTAAAAGCAGCATCACCATGTTTACTGTGAGCTCTGGGCTCCACTATCTGACCTGTGTTCATAGATCTGAGAGACCTGCTGGGTTCATACCTGACTAACATGTCACTGATGTATTCTGGACCAAACCCATTCACAGATTTATAACCAGCAGCAGAACTTTAAAGTCTATTCTGAGGCTGACTGGGAGCCAGTGTAAAGACTTTAAAACTGGAGTAATGTGTTCTGACCTCTTTGTTCTGGTTCAGACCTGAGCTGCAGCGTTCTGAACCAGCTGTAGATGTTGATGCTCTTTTGCGGGATTCCTGTCAGAAGACCATTACAATAGTCCAGTCTGCTGGAGATAAAAGCATGGACCAGTTTCTCCTGGTCTTTCTGAGCCATTAAACCTTTCACTCTGGAGATGTTCTTTAGGTGGTAGAAGGCTGTTTTTGTGATAGATTTGATCTGACTGCTGAATGTCAGATCTGAGTCAATCAGAACACCAAGGTTTTTGACTTGGTCTTTAGCTTTTAAAGATCCAGACTCAGATACTTGCTGACAGCAGTCCTCTTTTCCTTGTTACCAAAGACAATCACCTCCATCTTGTCATGGTTTAGTTGAAGGAAGTTTTCACTCATCCAGCAGTTTACTTTTTCTAAACAGTCACACAACACCTCAATGGGACCATAGTCATCTGGGTTCAGTGATAGATATAGTTGTGTGTCATCTGCGTAGCTTTGATAATCAACCTTACAGTTCTGTAAAATTTGTCCTAAAGGAAGCATATGAAGGCTAAACAGAAGAGGTCCAAGAACAGAGCCCTGAGGAACCCCACAGGACATTGGTAATCTGTCAGATTCAAAGTTTCCAATGCTTACAAAATAGCTTCGCTCCTCCAAGTATGACTTAAACCATTGCATTACTTTTCCATTTAGTCCAACCCATGTTTGCAATCTGTGCAACAAAATTGTATGATCTACAGTGTCAAATGCAGCACTTAGATCCAATAGAATGAGAACAGATACTTATTTTGTTGAATGTTAAGAATTGACACAGTTGGTTGAAGACCACCTTCTCAATGATCTTGGCCATGAATGGAAGGTTGCTGATTGGTCTATAGTTAGCCAGTATAGAGGCATCCAGTGTTCTCTTTTTTTAACAAAGGTTTCACAGAAGCTACTTTCAGGGATTTTGGTACGGTGCCTGATTGGAATGAGCAGTTAATTATCTGACACAAATCAGTGACAATTGACTTTACAACAGTTTTAAAGAAGTTTGAGGGTATTGTGTCAAGGCAACACGTTGATGGATTCAGCTGCTGAACAGTCTCCTCTATTGTTTTTGGGTTCACTGTAATAAACTCTAACATTGTAGTTGACTCATCCCTCAGTGGTTGAAGCTGTTCAAGCTTTTTGTGATTTTGCTGGTTTGTTCTGATGTTTGACCTTATTGATTGTATTTTTTCATTGAAATAAACAGCAAATTCATTGCATTTTCCAGCTGACAGTAATTCAGGGGCTATCTGATCTGGGGGGTTGTGAGCTTTTCAATTACAGAAAACAACGTGCGAGAGTTGTTGACATTTTTGGCAATAATTTCAGAAAAGTATTGCTGCCTTGCTTTGAACAAGCCATCATTGAATTTTCGCAGACTTATTTTGTACAGTTCTAGATGAATTTGGAGATTTGTTGATCTCCATTTACGCTCAGCTCATCTACAGTCAGATTTCAAATTCTGCATTATCTCAGTCCTCCTCCAAGGTGTTTTCTGTGTGTTTGGTTTTCTCTTAGTTTTGATTGGAGCCACCACATCTATGACATTACAGACTTTTCTATTATACTCATCTAGAAGATCATCAACTGTCTCAGCACTCAATGTTGGTGTCATTGCTATGGCTTCCATAAACTGTGCACTTGTGTTCTCATTTATGTACCTTTTCTTTAAACACACATAACTAGGGGGAACAGATGTTACAGTCTCTAGGTCAAAAAAGACACAGAAATGATCAGATAGAGCTAAGTCTCTTACATCAACAGCAGAGATATCAACACCTTTAGAGATAACCAGATCCAAAGTGTGACCTTGAGTGTGTGTCGGACCAGTTACATGTTGTGTAAGACCAAAAGTATCCATTAAGCATACAGTTCTTTGGCAGTATTGTCCATGTTATTGTCTACATGAATATTTAAGTCACTTGTTATTATTAAAAAGTTGTATTCAGTGCATACAACTGACAGCAGTTCAGCAAACTCATCCATGAATTCTCCAGAATATTTTGGGGGTCTATAAACGACTAAAAACAGAACTCTTGAATCACCCTTCAGTAAGTATGACATATATTCAAAGGAGATAAAATCCCCAAATATTATTTCTTTGCACTGGAATATTGATTTAAAAATGGCAGCAACTCCACCAC
This sequence comes from Gouania willdenowi, assembly GCF_900634775.1. Lineage (NCBI taxonomy): Eukaryota > Metazoa > Chordata > Actinopteri > Blenniiformes > Gobiesocidae > Gouania > Gouania willdenowi. Next base: position 3,404,084 of record NC_041047.1, read on the forward strand.
CTTTCCTGCAAGTACGACACTTATTTAAATAAATAAAGTCTTGTGGTGCACTTTCATTGAGAATAGTATTACTGATACCATCATTCAACCATGTTTCATTAAGAAATAAAAAGTCCAAGTGATGTGTCAAAATAAAATCATTAATTATTAGTGACTTGTTAACAAGAGATCTAACATTAAGAAGAGCTAATTTTAAAGATTTTACTGGAGACACTGGTGGACTTTTTGGATGACATGTCAATTTTTATCTCTATAAAGCTTTTTGCTATTCTTTAATTTCACAATTTTACCTGTGTTACCTGTCACCACAGGATTTAAAGAAGCTGCATTAACTCCATAGGGCCCTGACTTTTTCTGGTTGTTCCTAAAAATAGAGCTATTGCAGTCCGGACCCAGCACACATCAGACCTGTGTCGCTCTAAGTTGAACACAGCTGGCCTGAGGAGAAGAGTGATCCTGGGCCTGGTATCGTCGAGGAGGGATGGGTGGTGCAGATTGGTTCTTTAGAGGAGATAAGATGGGACCATGGTGGGGTAAAGGGTGGGGTGTCAGTCTTGTGCCAGCCAGAACCAGCTCGTTCATCTGGGCAGTTAAATCCAAGAAGGCAGGGGTAGGAGAGAAGCTGGATGAGGTGGAAGTGGGTGAATTTTGGGGTGAAGCTGGTGGGTCCTGAGATGTGGGGGTTGGGTTGACCTCTTCATTTTGGCGATTTTTATTTCTTGCTGGAAGCTCATTGACTCCATGTTCTTTCCTTGTTGTTTTGTTCTCCGATGGTACATGTTGTCCTCTGTCTTTATCAGAACTGATAGCAGTGTGACTGGTGAAGTAAAACAAGTTGGATGTGAAGAGTTTTACTCCAGCCTTGTTTAGACACAGTCCATCTGCTCTAAAAAGATGACGACGTTCCCAAAAAATAGGAAAATTTTCTATAAAATTTTGTGAAAGGGCAGCACAAGCCGAAGACAGAAATTTATTCAAAGAGTAAATCCTTGAGAATTTCAGATCTCCTTTGCAGACTGGAGGTATCGGGCCACTGATGAACACTTTAGGCTGTAAACAGCTCACAGTTTTTAGCAGATGGGTGAAATCCTGCTTTAACACCTCAGACTCCTCCTTGGCTAAATCATTTAACACAAAATGAATCACAACATTTTTCAAATGTGGGTAATCTGCAACAATATGTAAGATTTTGTCAGCCAGGTCTGATACTGTGTGTTGACCTCATTAGAGCAGATCCTTGGTCATTCAGCAGTGGGGCGAATCGATTACCCAGTTCTACATGAAACTGGGTTTGTGACTTGGTGATACTCCTGCCTTTAGCAGATGTCCACTTTTGTGCCTGGACAGACAAGGGAGTTGATGTTGAGGCTGCAGTCTGCGAAGCCAGTGCAGGCCTGTCCGTCTCATTATTGATATCAGGGCGCTTTGCTCGGCCCGTTAGCCTTTGAAGTGGATATGACTTTTTCTTAGGCTTAGCTCCCAGAGTATTCCAAGGAGGACTCGCACCTGTTGGCTTATCAACGGGACAGGATCCTCCCTAGGCCTGATAGCTTTGTTAGCACGGGCTGGTAGCGAGTTAGCTTTATCCACTCCGCTGTTTTGAAACAGCGGCACAGTCGTATCATTATCATATCCACAGTGTCCATTAACCTCAATGTTTACTTGTATTCCTCGTACTGTAGTCTCCAGTTCAGTAATCTTTTGGAGAAGACTGCTGTATTCTGTTGTGGAAAGAGCCATTCTTCTGCTAGTTAGCTTGCTACTTAGCTTTCCAGTTGAGCCAGCAAATAAAAAAGCAGTGGATGATTAGATTTATGGGTTTATTTGTGACTCTTCCTCGTGGGCATCTGTCATTGTCTGTTCATGTGAAACCTGCCTTTTTTTCCTGGAGGGCTGCAGTCCTGCAGAGTTTTGATGTTTTCCACCTCCTACATGGCTGAATGTGATAAAGATCATTTCTTCTACTGAATAAACTCATAATTGTTCCTCTCTGTGTGTGGAGCTCTTGTTATTATCTCTAGTTAATATTTGGTAACATCACGCTGGTCTTTGGCGTCCGCCTGGCCGTCTCTCTGCCACTGTGGGACAGACGTCCTCCATGGTCGCGCTGAATGAGCTCATTGTCGGCTGGTGGAGAGTGCAGGTGCACCTCTTCTTTTTCACCTTCGACCCCCGGCCCTCGACCCCACAAAGCCCTTTGTGAACTCTATTTACTGGAGACTCCAATGAAACTGCAGTCCATTACCAAACATCTCCTCTCTCCCTTTCTCTCCCCATTTTCTACTTCTTTCAAGAAACCAATTAGCAACAATGCAAGTAGGTTAGACTCTCTATTCAGAGTGGGCATTGTTTAACACAATACCAGGAAGCATTGTGAGCAAAAAATTAGTGGCAATGGGGCAGTGTAGAGTGTCACTGACATTGTTGGGAGCCGCACAAGGCTGGGTTTGTTCCCAAAGTGGGAGTCGGACGATAGCGAGGGTTCCCAGGTGCTGAATTAGAATTAGCCCAAACTTTAGAAACGCTTATCAGCAGCCGTATGAGGCTCAGGATACGAGAATGTGTCCCCGCGAGGAGGGCGTGGCCTTTCCTCCGGGTGTAGATGTTTATGTTGGAGGTAATCCGACCTGCGGTGGATTGTGTTAGGGTGCATTCTTGTACATGTACAGTTGAGTGAGTGCGTTAGCTGTAGTGCGTGAGCGCGCCTCGGGTTACCTGTGTTTTAAACGCATCCGATCGGGCTTCGCATGCAGACAAAGTGAAAAGCTGTGAAAGAGGAGGGAGGTGTCGGCTCAGAGTCTTCCCTCGACCTTTTCACCCTGGGGTCAGGTTCCCGGGTCATTAACCCATGCTAATGCTAACAGCAGGTTGGTCGCCACGTGAGAGCCGCTCCACCTGCTGTGTGACTGCGCAGTGTAAGGTCACGACTAGCAGGTCAAGGGTTCAGCCATCATTGTTATCCATTCTCCACCCCCCCCCATCAGGCAGCATGACATCATTGCAAACGCTACCGGGGAACGAGGAGGAGGAGGAGAACGGGCTGACAGCTGACACAGGCCTGAACGCTCACCGTTGGTTTCATCACTTCATCCATCATCAGGTTCAGCATCCAACATTTGGGCTGGAAAAAAAAATCTGCTTCCTGCAGATGTTTTAGGAGCACATGTGGAACTGATAAGTGTTAACAGCTGAAGGATGTACCGTACTCACCCCTGGAGCGTGTTCGCTTTGATCCGCATCACGCCACAGGCCCAGCTCACAAGATGGGATTATTAGGTTAGCTGGATAATTTAACCCAGTTACAACCAGATGAGCTATTTTTACTTCAGAATATCTGAGGAGGCTTTGTGGAGGATTCTGAAAACTTCATGTCCAGCATTTCTTCAATGTTTAAGCCTGTCCCAGGACCCTTTTACATTCCGCTTGCAATGCATCATGGGGTGGTTGACTATGACTAGTGTGCCCACCATGCGTACTTCAAAAATGTCCCCATATAGTATACATCCTGGTATTTCTCGCATACTCAATCTTTCAATACTTTCTATTGTGAAAGCACTACATATACATACGTCAGAATGAGTGAGTGGTACGTTAGGATGACATTTACAACACAGTCAGTTGTTGTAATTGTAGCTACTGGAGACGATAATGTTTTATGAGATAAAGACACACATTAGGCTTCATAGATCAATCAATCAAAGATCATTTGCTCAAAAGAAAATGTGTAAAAGGTAGAAAATGCTGCAGAGAGGGTTTTGTTTTTATTTCCACTGTCAATTAAACAAATTATTGACAGTCTGTAATGTTTGGTTTATTATTTTTATTATTATTAATTATTTGGAGGGTCACTTGTCCCCCACTTTTAGTCCAATTTTATTCCAACCTTTAGAATATTTCAGATATTTTGGATGTTATCCACAAACATTTTCAGCTGTGTCGCTCCACCATCCCACGTTTAGAAGGAGACTAAAAAGGTGGTGCTCACAGCCTCTACTTATACCTTTGCTGTTACCATGGCAACGCCCCCTCATGCTGAGCATCTTCAAAGGCAAATAGGAGAGTTAGTTTGTCAGCATTTTCTCTGTAAATGCAGTTTGTCTAGTTTCCTGTGTTGTGGTCTCAGGAGTGGATTCACTAAAGGATTAGTGATATTGAAACGTGTGGAAATGTCTCTCCACGGACAATACAACACGTAGAAATCGCTCATTTAAATAAGGGCGCTCTGCACCAGTTCTTCACGTGCACTAATCATTGCTGCAATCTTAGTGATTCCGCGCAGCAGGAGAGAAAACTGTGTCACTAAAGGATTTAGGGAAGCAACTGATTTACCACCCTTTATTTCAGATCTTAATGAATCTGCCCCTCAGTCTACAAAAAGGAGACATTTTTTTACATTTTGTCATTTTGTGTGGTTTTAGAGTCATTTAGTTAATTTAGTTTTGTCTGTTTTTGCATTAATTTTGTGATTTTTCCGGCTGTCGTTTTGTGTGTCTTTAGATTTTGCGTATTTTTGTTGTCATTTTGTGTGTTTTGTCATTTTATATGGTTTTGGAGTCATTTAAGTCATTTTTGTTTTTTGTTTTTTTTGTGTGGTTTTATTTGCATTGCTTTTTCTAGTTTTTTCACATTGTAGTTTATCTTTTGTTGCAGTTGTGTTGTTATTATTGTGTTTTTCTGTCACTGTGTCTGTGTTTGTGTTGTTTTGAGGGTCGTGTGTGGCTCGCTGGCCAACAGTTGCTCATGTGATTAATTCCTGATAAATGTTGATCAAAACTACCTTTGCTGTTACCTGTAATTGTTACCATGGCAACGCTACCTGTTGCATAAGCGAGCCCCCTCATACTGAGCATCTTCAAAGACAAATGGGAGAATTTGTCTGATAGTATTTTCACTGTAATTTTCTTGTTAATCTTTATGGTTTCTGTTCCACGAGCTACTGAGAACATTGCTGTATTTGGTCGCTGTAGCTAAATATTGCGTCTTCTCTTTGAACGCACCGCTTGCGTTGTTTGACCAGGTTCTTTTTATAAATGCTAACAATAAACTAGAAAAGCACTCTGAGAGGGCAGACCTCCACCAAGTGATTTATTAAACCACAGTATTTTATTTAAATGGTGCCACATTCATTCTTTTTAAGATTTTTCACAAATACATGCACACAATGCACTTCCCCACCACTACGACATTACCCATAAGCCACCACACTTAAAGGAGCAGACTCAGGCACAGCTCACATCCACCCAAATCCGTGTACCCTTCTTTCTTTGGTTATTTTGTTTCAAAACCACATTACCTAGTATGAACCACCACTAAATGTGGAGTGAAAGATTATTCTGTAAAGCAACTTTGAGTATTTATGATAAAGCGCTGTATAAAATTGATGCATTATTATTAATACATAAATAAATCAAAACCAACTATTTCTATAAAACTATTTTAGGTCAAAGAAACCTGAGTTCTCTGTTCAGAGATAATATTCAGTGAAGTTGTATGAGTTTAGGACCACTCTCGGCCATCTGAACGCTCGCTGAATCAGCAAAAAATGAGTCATCGCATTTCATTGGTGATGCAATGGCATGAGAGCCGTCGCGGACCCTCGAGCACCCGCACATACGCACACATAATCCCTCCCTCATTAGGTGTATTGTGGGGATGCTGATGTAATGCAAGTTAATCTGTTGGCCTCTGGTTGGCTCAGTGGCCCAGTGGGGGCTCTTTGTGTGGGACATTACACCCGGCCCCGCCCCCTGGAGACAGGTTCATTAAGACTGACGCTGATACCCAAGTAGCCAGACCTTTTGTCCAGTGTGTGTGTGTGAAAATGTGTTTCGGGCAGTCATGCTAAATGAGAATGCAAAGGAGAGCAGTGCTATAAAGCCACTGGTTTCTCAGCATGTGTCGCACTGCACGTAGTCCTAAAACTGTGATACACAATAGTGTGTGTGTGTGTGTGTGTGTGTGTGTGTGTGTGTGTGTGTGTGTGTGAGAGAGAGATAGGGTAGTGTGAGGCTGCTGGGCGATATGGACCAAAATTCATATTTCTATTTTTTTTCTTTTTCTCAAAATGATGATATACAATATAAATCTCGATAATTTTAAATGAAAAAAAGTCTTAAAGGGGACATATCATGGTTTTAAATCCTTCCTTTTTAGACATAAATCATACAGTTGTGGTCTATATAAAGCGGAACTACACTGCTTGGGTCTGAAGTCCTCATTATTATAGCTCCACCCCTTTTCTACCCCTTTTCTGATGTGCTTCTAAGAGCAACTCGTTTTGGTGCGGTCTCCTTAAATGCAAATGAGACACTTCATACCCCGCCCCCTCTCCAGGTTCAACTCCACCCTGCTCGGCCATTTTTGTAGTTTGATAGAAGAGATATGGCTATGTAGCGGCGTAGAAAATGTTTATTCAAACGTTATTTACACAATGTCAACAACAGAAGACTTGTAGTCATCATTAAAGTGCTTCCTTCACGCACACAAAAATGACCTTACCCACAGATGTGGGTACATTTCCGTGAAAAATAAAACTCAACCAGGCACTTTGAAAAGGTTCTGATGCTGGGAGACGTTGTAATGAAGCGTGTGGGTTACTACATCCAACAACCAAACATTTTGACTTCTCCTCTCGTAACTTCTGCATCCTGGAGCTTGGACTACAAAATAAAAGCGAGAAATAAAAATGGCGGATTGCTCGAAATGTTGGGCCTGGAGTCGATGTACTAATTTGGCAGTTCTGCTGACGTTATTGTTCAAAAAACGTAATAGAGAATCGAAAAATCAAAACAGATTGAAAAATATGACCAAAACAGAATATAAAGATATCAACGGAGCACCTGAAGAGATTAATTTGAACTTTTCTGTACTTCTAAACAATCTAAATATACAACAAAATGCATTTAAGGGCTAAAAAAGTGGATTTAGCATCATATGTCCCCTTTAATTTATTACAGCACAGACGTATTTCTATTCAGGTAGTCATCCTCAAGTTATCTCACACACACTGGAATGGGAGCACATTGTTTGACTGTAATAGGTTCCTGCTGATGCTGTCACATCACGATAGTGATAGTTCTGGGGCCAAATACTGAGCAGTTTGATCTCAAGTGGGCCACAGATTTTGTGCAGGAAAACAAGTAGTTTCACCGTCATTGTTCCCTAGTTTGCACTTCTACGTATATATGAAATACAAAATGTGTAAGAAACCGACAATATCCAAGCCTTAAGTGACAGATATCAGTCCCAACTGGATCTTCACTTTAAATTTCCTAGATTTTGTGACCAATTTCCATTTTTTAGGAATGTTATGAAGTATTGTAGTGCTTTAGAGCAAGGGTTCTCAACCTTGGAGTCGCGAGAATCTGGGAATCTGGGTTGCCAGATGCCTTCAAGAAACTAAGAATATTTATTGAACAATTTGAGTGCATTTTTGCATATTTTTACGCTTTTTCTGGAACTACACCAAACTTTCCATATTTTAACCTTTTTTCATCACTAGTTCTTCCCATATTTTTGCTCTTTTTTATGCATTTTTGCTACATTACTCCCATTTCTGCCACTTCATCAAATTGCAATGCCATTTTCTGCACTTATAATCTCTTTCCACCACTTTTACACCTAATGTCACATATGTTGACCCATTATTGTCACTTTTAACCTCTTTTCAACATATTTCATGCTTATTTTTGCCAATTGAACCACATTCACAATTTGTCATAACCATTATCTGCCAGTTTAAATATTTTCATGCCACTTTTAAGCAAATATTGACACTTTGAAGCATTTTTACCACTTTACCAGATGAATAAATAACAGAGTCATAGAACAATGGACCATCATTTTACTGACTTTATGGATGGACCCCAAAAATCTCTCCCCTTTGTTCCCCTTATAGATGGTCCTGTCTCCACATGACAGTTCTTCAATGTTTATGTTTGTGTTCAACCACCTTCAGGTACAGTGGGGGTCCCCGGTCTCTGGAACCTTTATTTTGGGGGTCGTGGGCTGAAAACATTGAGAACCCCTGCTGACACAGAGCGCACTACACAGCAGTAACGTTTGGAATCGTATTTCCTTTCCAACCATTAAAATTATTTTACTAGTTACTTGCTAGGCTTTGGATAAATTCTCCTAAACTTCGTCTCACACTAATTGTTTTCCTTCATTTTGCTGATTCGACACTAACCACATTTGTAGCAACTGCAAAGCGTCCGAACCGAATGAAGAGAAAATCCTGCAGGCTGTGAATGTTCAAGCCTTGACAAATTGAAAATAGGAGAGGACTGTTTGTCGGTCACTGTGGTCTCGGCGTGTGTGAGACGGAGTGTGTGTGTGTTTGCCAGCGGCGCGCTAAGCATGGCGCTTTAAATAGCTAACTCAAACAAATGGAGAGGAGCCCTCGGATCACAGGGACTCTGTGAGGGAGGCATTCCCAGCCCTCCTGGGACAGTAATGCTGGGAATGTGGTGCGGGGAAAGCCAGCGGCCGATCAGGTGATGCGGCAGAGCAGAAGTGCATCCAAAGGTCCAGCCGGGTGAACAAGATGGTGGCAGTGAGTGACTCCGCATAAAAGTTGAGGAGGAAAAGCGAGGCACAGGCCGTAATAAGGGACCAGGACCCCCCCCCTCCAGAACCAGACGTTTCCATCCACTCTTCCACACTTTGCCTCTTTTTTTCTTTTTACATTGTGTTAAATTTAGATTTTTTTCTCATCCTTTTTACCTTTTGACCACCAACAGCCCCCCCTCCAGTTCACATTAAATCACCAGAAGTGGACCATCAAAGATTAAAGAGACGTTCCACATTTAGACGTTGACCCCCGGCTTTGGACCCCATTATATCCCATTAACCATGGTTTGAACACCTCAGCCAACATGAGTTTTATTGCAGAGTCATGGTTGTATTTTTTTCAAGTCATTGTTTTTGTATTATTGCCATGTCACAGTTTGAGTATGAGTTTGAGTATTGTTGCAGACATGTATTTTTGTCAAGTCATTGTTTTTGTATTATTGCCATGTCATGGTTTGAGTATGGTTGCTAAGTCACAGTTTGAGTATTGTTGCTTGGTCACAGCTTGAGTGTTATGGCAGAGTCATGTTTGAGTATTGATTAATAATGATTTGAGAACTGCTAATGGGTAAGTTTTGAGTATTGTTTAGTCATGGTTTGATATTTGAGTGTTTTTGGAGAGTCATGTTTGAGTAATGATTTGATAACTGTTACTGGATAACAGCTGGATTATTTTTGCAGAGTCATGTTTGAGTTTTGATTAGTAATGGTTTATAGTTTAAATATTGTTGCTTAGTCATGGCTTGATATTTGCTCCATAGGAACAGCTTGAATGTTTTTGCAATCATGTTTGAGTAATGATTCTAATGTTCTGAGAACTGCGTCTAGGTACGTTTTAGCATTGTTCCTTAGTCATGGTTTGAGTAATGCTGCTAAATTATAGTTTGAGTATTGTTGCTAAGTCATGGTTTGAGTATTGTTGCTTACTCATGGTTTGATGACTGCTGCATGGTAACAGCTTGAGTGTTTTTGCAGAGTCATGTTTGAGTAATGATTTGAGAACTGCTAATGGGTAACAGTTTGAGTATTGTTGCTTACTCATGGTTTGAGTAATGCTGCTAATTCACAGTTTAAGTATTGTTGCTGTGGCAAAATTGCGGCGGCAGGTGACTCGAGAAGAAAAAAGAAAAGTGAGGCTCTATCAGGCCCTGAGAAGGAACCAGGACCTCCCCTTTAGAACCAGACGTTTCTCATCCACTCGTCCAAACTTTGCCTTTTTTTTTTTACACACTGTGTTAAATTTCTATTCTTTCGCGTCCTTTTTACCTTTTGACGACTTCTTTGTGTGCAGGCTGTGGGAAAGTTTCCCGTAATGGTGAGGTCATCCACCACCGACAGCCCCCCCAACCCCCCCCACCCCACAGACACACACACACACCCCACTCTGTCCCTCCATGTCCCACTTCCAGCTCCTCAGACTGGGAACCATGAACAGGTTCTCCATTCACAGCTGGTATCTGCTGATCTGGTCCAGACAGAAGCTCATCATCAGTCCATCAGGAGGTACCTGGAGAGTCCATTTAAACCATTCAAACCACTCTTTCTCTCATTATGCACACACGAGCTCGTGCTCTTACTGTGAAACTCAAAAAGTGAGAGTAAAAGTGACTGAAACTCAAAAAGTTTTTGCCCCTCAGTGAGAAACATTTGGCCACTTACTGCCATCTACTGGCAGATTCAGGAATTGAACCATGACCTTTGCAAATGAGGTCAAGACCCTTTACCTTAGATTAAACACCAGACGTGTATAGTAACGAAGTAAATATTCTTTGTTACAATACTTAAGTAGTTTTTTGATGATTTTTACTTGAGTTTTTTTTTAATCAACACTTTTACTTTTACTCTACTACATTTAAAAGTTCAACAAAATACTTTTAATTTTATTTTTGGCACCTAATTCCAAATTAAAATATGAGTATAATTACTCTGGAATGGGTGTGTCCGAGAACATGTAAAGACGACTTCCGGTTCTTGCATTGATTGGAGGTAACGGCAAGAATGGGAGGTCATGATGTTACCGTTGATTAGGGCAACCATTTATCGCTTTTACCTGAACCGAACCGTTTGGTCGGATTTTGCAAACTCATCAAAATGTCTGACTTTTTCTGCTTTTCCCAGGGACCCTGAACGCATCTCAGCGAACGCGTTAATTTAAAATACTGTAACTTTGCTAATATTTGCTCTATCTAAGAAATTCCACCAGTTTCTAAAAGCTCAATATGACACACGTGATTGAATCATTAAAAATGCTGCTTTGTTTTGACGAAATCATCACACACGAGACCAAATACCAGTGGATTTAATAAAACATATCAGCAGTAAGACCCTCCTACTTTTACTTTTGATACTTGAGTATTTTTTTTCACAATACATGTTTGATTCTTAAGTACATTTAATAAGAGCTGTTTTAAGATTTTTACTAAAGTGATTTTCTAATGGGTAACTTTCACTTTTACCAAAGCAAATTTCAGTTCATGTACTTGTACTTAGTTGCTTTTTCAGGTACTTTAAACGCCTCTGTTTAACAGGTTCTTTCCTCTGAATTTTAGCCAAAACACAATAAACAGCCTTTAACACGTCGATTAAACAGTCACACGGGCCTAAGGCAGATCTTTGGCTTTTCTGGTCCTGGCGACTGTTACAGGGGACAATAAATCAGAATAAATCAAAGTTCAACTTTTTAAATATTCCAACAAAACAATTCATATGTTCATGTTAGTTCATGTTGTCAGATTTGAACTGGTGCTCGGTTTCGTTTGACTTAGAGTGTAGAACCAAATCGTGTTTAGCTTCGAGCTTAGCCGTATTTTCATAAATTAAAATGTTTTTAGGATCTCACATTTAACTACAATGTTCATGCCCTCAATGCATCTTCATGTGTGAATAGAAACAGGAAACAAGACGTAGAACTCCATCACAGCTGGACAATTATGAATTCGTTCACCAATCTACATCAAAATAATGCAATGTACAGAAACGGAACTTAAAAAGTAGCCAGGAAATAAAACTGCTGCGAATAATCAGCAGCCAATTTCATTTAAATCCGTTTCACACAAACCTTCATAAATTATATTTATAAGCACATCAACATTTTATTGATAGCAACAGATTATGTGACGCTCTGCGTTTTATTTATTACGTTACACATTTAATATGATTTTTAAAATTTACATTTTGAGTTAATATACAAAAATATATGACAGGTTTAAGTCAAAGAGACTTGAAGACAACTTCAAAAAGGGATAAATATCTTGAAAAATGTACAAACAAAACAAAGGTAACACGTTTAAAGTACACGGCAAACACGTCGCCTTAATCATGGTCAGTACATGGAACGCAGATTAACTATTTAAGGTTTGTTTGTTGAGCTGATGTAGAAGTAAGCAGAGCCAAAGCTTTAGTCCTATTTTATAAAAACAAAAGTCAGACATTATTTTCTCCACCATCCTCATATTTCCAGTGAGAGGTCAGAGGGGACTGGACCAGTTCCAGATGATGGAGAATCCACTGGTTCCAACCAAGGTCTGAAGAAAACCATCATACAACACATCCAACCTTCTTAAAGCAGCAGCAGAAGATCACAGCGAGTGTCACACCTGAAAACGAGGCTCCAGTTCACACAGATTCACCAACACTGGACCATCAAAGAGTAAAGAGACGTTGACCCAGGCTTTGGACCCCATGAGATTTCATTAACCATGGTTTGGACACCACAGCCTATAAAAGTATTATTGCAGAGTCATGGTTTGAGTATTGCTGTCGAGTCACGGTTTAAGTATTGTTGCTGAGTCATGGTTTGAGCACGGTTGCTAAGTCACAGATTGAGTATTTTTTGCAGAGTCATGTTTGAGTATTGATTAGTAATGATTTGAGAACTGCTACTGGGTAACAGTTTGAGTATTGTAGCTGAGTCATGTTTGAGTATTGTAGCTGAGTCATGTTTGAGTATTGTAGCTGAGTCATGTTTGAGTATTGTTGCTGAGTCATGTTTGAGTATTGTAGCTGAGTCATGTTTGAGTATTGTTGCTGAGTCATGTTTGAGTATTGTTGCTGAGTCATGTTTGAGTATTGTTGCTGAGTCATGTTTGAGTGTTGTAGCTGAGTCATGTTTGAGTATTGTAGCTGAGTCATGTTTGAGTATTGTTGCTGAGTCATGTTTGAGTATTGTTGCTGAGTCATGTTTGAGTATTGTAGCTGAGTCATGTTTGAGTATTGTAGCTGAGTCATGTTTGAGTATTGTAGCTGAGTCATGTTTGAGTATTGTAGCTGAGTCATGTTTGAGTATTGTAGCTGAGTCATGTTTGAGTATTGTTGCTGAGTCATGTTTGAGTATTGTAGCTGAGTCATGTTTGAGTATTGTAGCTGAGTCATGTTTGAGTATTGTTGCTGAGTCATGTTTGAGTATTGTTGCTGAGTCATGTTTGAGTATTGTAGCTGAGTCATGTTTGAGTATTGTAGCTGAGTCATGTTTGAGTATTGTAGCTGAGTCAATGTTTGATTATTGCTGCTGAGAATTGATTAGTAATTATTTAAGAACTGCTACTGGGTAACAGTTTGAGTATTGATGCTGAGTCATGGTTTAAGTATTGCATAATGTCCATCCCTTTCTGACCCAGTGCTTTCTCATCAGATACTTCCAACTGGGTGACACTTAATGTCAAAGGTCAAACCATCTCAAACATGTGGGACCAGTCCACTAAACTCTATTGGCTTCCATAGTCACATGATCTCCATCCAATAGAATCGGAGCAGGATCCTCAGGTCAGTCTGAACCAGTGTGTGATGCTAAACATCTCTAACGTTCCATAGCAGCGTGAGCTCCCTCTGGTGGAGGACTCTGATAAACACACTCTTCACTCCACTGTCTTCCTCCGCAGGTGAAAACTTCTTCTTCTTCTACTTTTTGTGAGAACCGATCATGACCTTGGAGACGAAGTTGACGATGGCGCTGGCCGGCTGCTCCGGGTCGTGCTCGGCGAACAGATGGCACATGTTTTCAGTCTCACTCTGGGATTTCCTCGCCACAAATCCAAAGATCCTGGAAAGAGGGAAGACACAAACTTACAGCTTGAAAGATGAACAAATATGTCACTCATGTACGTCATCGCTCTCCAGCGTGGGAACATTTTACTTTCACACAGAACTTTGATCACCTTTTGCAGATTAAGTGTTTCGGTTCGATTGGTGAGCATGTTGTGACTGGTTTGTGACTGCTGATTTTAACAAAAGATGCTCTGAAAATGAGCTTCTGATCATTTTGGGCAAGATTGGAAATATTTGTCAATTTTGTCAAATGTTTTCTGGTGAGTAATAATGTGATATTGTCCAAAAAACATGCATGTGATGTATTTCTGTGTACTCGTTTCCTGTCATCATAGAAAATCAAAGGCCCTAGTCACATGACCCAAATCAAAGCAGGTAAGTGGAGTACAGAAAGGTTAGAAGGGATCTTCCACTGTTTTTACAAATTTGGCCTAAAATCTTTGAAATGTCCTTATTAGAAGATTTATACTTCCACCCAGAAGGACTTCTATATCCTTAGAGTTTGTGCGTCTTCAACAATCCGTGATTTACTCTCCAACTTCAGCCACCAGAGCGTGTCAGCGCACTGTTTAAGAGAAAGTAAAGGTCCCATAGAAGAGCTCTTCTCCTCTGCTTCATTGTCTACTACCAAACCACAGAACTGTCGCCACCTGCGGTCATAGATTATTGTTCGGGTCACAACTGTTTTTATCCTTTTTCTGTGAATCAAAGATGTTTACATCGACATCTTTAACTTTTCGTGATTATTTAGTGAAACTAAAAGCAGCACAAGTTGTCATTTTGACCAAAAAAAGCTGCTAAATGTTCTAAAAATCAGGCTGAATGTTTCACTCCAATAGAAAACAATGGGTTTACCGGCAGTGGGGCCATGTGACATCATCAATCACTTGATTTCAAGATGGCGGAACACAGGCTCTACAACTGTAAAGTAGTCCTGTTTTAGTTAATAAAACCAATATGGTGCAAAATAATGTGTTTTCTTTGGCATAGATCTAATAATGACAGTGATTTTAGGTCACGTTTGTAAAAACAGTGGAGGATACTTTTAAGAAACGCTTTTCCTGAGCTTGACTTACTTTGCTGTGGAGCCGCTGTCTCTCGTCCACCTGTAAATGAAGGAAAAATAATCAGGAAATGTCCGACCGTGTCTGATTCTAGGTTAGTTTGTCACTCACTTCCTTCCCTGTGGATCCAGAGAACAGAATATGACGGTGTTGACGGCGTAGTGTCTCCTGAAGAACAGCCTGTAGGACGAGAAGCAGAGAGCGGATCAGATGTGGCACATGTTGAACGCAAGGTTGGATGTTTGTTGGTGTGTTTGTTGCTCTACGCACTTCCTCTGGTTGTCGGTCAGAGTGATTCCCTGAGCCGACACTTTGAAGTGGACCACGGTGGAGGCTGGGGGCGGGTCCAACGCCAGAGTCTGTGTGGTGGCTTTCTGAACCGCCTGGTGACCTGTTAGAGACTCCAGCTCCACAGAACCCAGGTACCACACGTTACACGCTGTGTAACGCACATACAAACAGAGTTAGAGACAGCATGGCCGCTATGCTAACGTGCTAACAGAACGTACCTGCTCCCTGTTTGAGAAGCTCAGATGCTGAGTTTGTAGCAGTTTGTGTAGATGGGCTGCTCAGCTCCTCCACAGGATCTGCAGACAATGCGATAAAACATGTAGAGAGGGGGAGGGGGAGTTACTTCCTGTGGGTCAGTGGTGTGTAAATGATGGTTGATGAAGGCAGCGTTAGCGTTACCTCTGTCAGGAAGGATGAGTTTACACGGCAGAGCCAGAGGTGTGATGGAGTGCTGACACACCAGAGCCGTCAGACTTCCTGTCAATTGAAAAATACATTTTAGTAGGAATGTAACGAGATGAATGTCGCGATATAAAAAAACTGCGTTATAAACTTCAAAGGTTGACAAAATAAAATCAAGTAAAAGAGTTTTAAAGGAGCGCAGCAGTGCCATGACATTTGACCCTCCTGCTTCCCGTAGTGGCTCAGAGGGCGTGTTGTTTACCAGATGGATGACACCGCGGATGCTCCGTTGACTCATAAGTCGGTTGTGTGTAGCGCTAACCCAGCTGCTAATGAGGAAACACCGCGGTCAGTGCGCGCTTGTCTGGACACAAGCCAACTTGTCCGTTGAGCGGTGTTGTGCGCGCATGCATTCAGTTACGTTGTCAGACACTTTTAATGTCGTAATCTATGTTGTTAAACTTTTAATCCTTATGTATCCTTTTTATATCATCCTACCTATTGTCTAACTTAGTGATTTACAACTGCCAGCAAGTCTATCCTCCATGTGAGTAGTGTTGTATGATATATCATGTAGAAACATCATAAATACGCTAATAACACTTCTTAAGTTGAGCAATTTTACTCTCTCCTTCTTTAAGTTACAGGGGGTGCTGGAAATATCAAGCTGCATTTTGGATTTATTTTGGCAGGTCTAAAATGCATCATGAAATTTTCACCTGTAACTTAAAGGGTACCTGTAGTGGAAATATATAAAACAAAAAATGTTATGTACAGTGTACATTTGTTTTCATTTTTTATTTGTGAAGCTAAACACTCCCACACACTGGCTCACACTTTTTCAGTCAAATTGTTCTTTTTCTCCACAAATATTTGTTTCAACTGGAAATTTTTGTCATTTTTTATATTGTATCGTGAGCCCTATATCGTATTTCATGAGTGAACTATACTGTTACACCCTTACATTTCATATATAATCTACATCAGACATAGGCAACTGCTGGCCCGTGGGCCACAGGCAGTACAAATTGACTCAAAATAACAGAAAAATAAACAAAATGAGCACGAAATAATGAAAAAAAAAAATGCACCGAATAACAGAAAAATGTACAAAACTAAAACAAACGTACAAAATGACTGTATAAAACATTATATATGAGGTCATTGAACAACATTAAGTGTTGTTTGCTAAAGACTGGTTTATTCAAATTAAACTGAAGGAGTAACTAATGTAAACTAGTAGTTCATAATATATATTGGTTACTCGTTCAGTCTGCAGAAAACCTCTCGGTTGTACCTTCCAGTACTGACCAGTAGAGGGCAGCAAAGGAACTTCTTTAAAATCCTAAATCATGGGTTCAACTTTAAACATGGTCAGAACAATATTAGTCCGGATTTATTCATGAACAAATGCAACATTGGGGCAAATGTATTTTTCAAAAAAATTACATTTCATTAAGTTTTTTAATAATTCAATTGCTTTTTATTCAATTACAATATATATGGTATATAAATGGCAAGCCATTTAGGAAATTAAATCTATATTGATTGACAATATATAGAATGAGTCTGAAGAATATATGTATATATATGTAAAAGTCTGAATGTTAGTTATTAACTCAATTTAAATAATTGCTGGTTTATACAAATTTAAAAAGCAAGTGCAATTTATTTAAGCAAAATATATCGAAAATTAATATTACTGAAATAATAATAATAGTATGATATTATTATGCTCATTGTACACAGAGTAAATCAGATACGAGCAGCACAAATGGAAAGATTCAAACTCATACAGCAGATGTTTTCTGTCCAACGTGCAGATTAAAATGACACCTTTGTTTGGCTGCAGTAAAGTTTCTCTTGGCTTTTAAGTAAACCATTTTAATGCTTTATTTATTTTATTTATTCATATTTATTTGATTCCCACTAACTTCCAGGGAGTGTTGTATTAAAAAGCTTGTAAAAACAGAGCTAAAAGCAGTAAAAGTTGTGCCGTACCAAAGTAGGGCTCGTTGGGGCAGCCTTTGAGACGAACTCCTTTCTGCGTACATTCGATGAGGAAGTGTCTGACCAGCTCGTTGGACAGATCTCCCACTGCAGAGAGAAGAACTTCAGTTTTTATGTGAACGTCTGATATATTCATGCACGTGGGGGCATTATAAACCCACCTTTTTTAGTGTGCAACACTGCCGGAGGGGGCGTGGCTACCTTCATGGCCAGTCCGTAGGCTCCACGGAACGAGTGGCTATCCCTGACGATGAAGGAGCCTGGATCTTTGTCCTTTAGCACCGCAATGGCTACTCAGGGTCAGAGGTCATAGGGTCAGGGTCAGAGTCATGGAGGAAAACATTTGTCTCGTAGTGCGGCAGATAAAGACGAGTCCAAGTTTACCTTGGTCTCTGGAGATGTCGGGCTTGTACCAAAACTTGGATGTATCCTGGACAAATTTCACCGTGTCATGCTTTGTGCTGAAGTCTACGGGAAACGATATGTTTATATTCTTACAAACAGGAAATGGAAACTTTATTGTGAAATTCAGATGGCTTTTCTGTAAAGTTTCCAAGATAGGATTAAGAGGGATGTAAACAATGTTAGGGTCATTGAAGGGAGAATCACTTTCTCAGAAAATAGTTTCAAATTCCAAAAATCTTTGCAAATAACATAAAAAAAACCTGCAATGTTTTGTGTGTCACCATAAGTACCTTACAGGAAGGAAGGAAGAATGGAGGGAGGGAGGAAGGAAAGAGGGACGAAGGGAGGAAGTGATGGAGGGAGGATGGAAGGAAGAAAGGAACAAAAAGAGGAGGTAGGGAAGAAGAGGGAAGGAAGGAAGAAGCGAGGGAGGAGGGACGAAGGAAGGGAAGGAGGAATGGAGGTAGGAAGGAAATAAGGAAGGAGGGAGGAAGGGATGGAGGTAGGAAGGAAGGAAGGAAGAAGAAATGAACAACCAAACGAACGGAGGAGGAAGGAAGGATGAAGTGAGGGAGGAAGGAAAAAAAAATAGAAGAAGGAACGAACGGAGGAGGTCGGGAGAAGGAAGGAAGGAAGGAAGGAGGGAGGGACATGAACCATGTGACCGTCTCAGGCTGTTTTTGGTTCTCACTTTAATGACGGTGAATTTAAACTGCTATACTTCCTCCATCTCTTTCCTGGAATAAATGAGTTTATTTGAGCCTTTTTCTTGGTTCGGGTGCAGCTTGTGTTTGTGGGCGGAGCTACGGTACCTGCTGCAGGTGATGACGCTCCACTCACTGCTCTGATTGGTTCTGGCGTGATGGAGGATGAGAACGGGATGCTGAGGCTGCTGCCGCTGTACGGGCTGGAGAAGCCGCTGTAGGATGGAGAGCGGGAGCCCGGCTCTCCTCCTCCTCCTCCTCCTACTACTCGCCTCTTCTCAGGCAGCATGGGGGCGGAGCCTCCGTCCACCTCCAGGTGGAGATTTCCCAAGCCCTCCATGGCCTCCAGCAGGCTGTGGTCCAGACCTCCGTTTCCCAACAGTAGTGAGGTGAAGTCTGAGCTGTCCGTGGAGGCTCCGCCCCCCAGAGGTCGCCGTGGAGAGCTGTGGGCATTTGGGCTGCTGAGGGAGGGGGGCGGGGACGGCTGAAGGATGGAGCCTGGAACTCGTTCCTGCCACACGGGAGGAGGAGGAGGAGGAGTGGAGGAGCTGCAGGAGATAGGAACATCATTAGATACGTAACTCTAACTAAAATATCAGCTGATAATATCAATAGATCAGTGATGTCGTCCAAGGTTCTCGCCAGCATAGGGGGCCTCGACGCACTGATTTCGATCTCCAACGCTGTGATTTTGATCTCCAACGCTGTGATTTTGATCTCCTACGCTGTGATTTTGATCTCCTACGCTGTGATTTTGATCTCCAACACTGTGATTTTGATACCCCATGCATGAGTAACTCTCTAAATACACTCATTACCTTCACAAAATCAACAAATAACTTTTGGCTTTGAAGTAAGGATGGAACAAAGATAAACCCCGGATGGACCCTGGGCAGAAATCGTCTGTAATCAAAGTTTCCAGCTCTAGTGTGTGTGTGTGTGTGCGTGTGTGTGCGTGTTAGTGTATACCTGTGTGCGTGAGGCAGAGGGCTGTTGGACGACACCGAACACATGGACCCAAACATCCGCTGACAGGACGACGGTGTAATGGCCACATCGGACCTGAACATCTCTCCGTCTGCAGAGCTGCTGGTGTGATTCATCCCATCCAGGAAACTCCGGGAATCTGAGCAGAGACACAAAGGAAATATACCAACTTCTAAACAAACTCACCCATGCTGTACGAACGCTTTCCTACCTAACCAGCATTGTATAAGTAAAGACAGTATATAAGAAACCAAAATAAGAAAAACAAGAACTAATGAACGGGAATCAAACTCTCAACCCACGGTATGAACCTTTGTTTTAATGTACTCTACATTGTTATAAAATTGTGTTCTTTTGTTACTCATGTACCCTTGGCTGGTGCCTGTTGAGAGCTGGAGATTTTCTGTATTTTGTATTTTATGTTATTTTGTGTGTTTTTAGTCATTTATCTTTACTTGTCATGTGTGTATTTTGAGTCATTTTGTGCATTATTGTGTATTTTTCATGCCATTTTGTTCTGCCACTTCTCCATCACATTTCAATGCCTTTTCTGCACATTTTTTCCACTGTCAAGACTTTTTCAGCACTTATAAACCCTTCCCACCACTTTTCCCACCTAATGTCACACATGTTGACCCATCATTGTCACTTTTAACCTCTTTTAACCATAATTCATGCTTATTTTAACCACATTCACGATTTGTCATTTTTGGTCACTTTTAACCTGATTAAAACAAGGATTTACATCTTTAAGATGACTATATACTATGGTGCAAAATAAGGTTTTTTTTTTTTTTATTTAAACCCATCTCGTCTCAACGTCAAGCTTATGCTGTAAGGGTAGCAGGGAAATGCTAGAGAAAGTCTATTACGCAGCTTTTAAAACATGTCGAAAATCCACGAGCAGCTGGAGTTTAACCGACAGTAGAAGTAGGAAAAGGGTGAACGTAGAGCTGACACAGACGTAGTAATAAAATGATCATACAGTGAAGGAATAGAAACTTCCTAACTCCACCTCAGGACACCCCCACTCTCACAAAACCACTTTGATTTCCCTCAGTGCAAAGAAATCCGCCGAAAAGTGATGAGTCACCCTAAAAGCAGCCCCTCGCTCATAAAGAGCTCCTTGTTTTAGGAGCTGCCTCCCTTCATTCAGGCTCCTGTGGGAGGAGGAGGAGGATTGCATAATATCACACCAAACATTCTGCTTTTATGAAAACACTTTTACTTTGTGAAGTTCAGTCTTTGCCTCAGGTTCGGTTCTGCTCTCAGCATTGATGCTTCATTCTATGGTCAAAAATTCATAATTCCACATTTAGATTTTAGGATTTTTGATTGAATAAGCCCCAGTCTTTTTTCTCAGAAAATCACATACCCATAATATCTTTTTTAAAGCTTCTAAATGACTTACACAGAATTTTTTTTAAGTATTTTTCCAGATTGAAGTAGGACCCTTAGTGGTTACAGATGATTTTGAAATTTGAAATATATGATACTGAGTCACAATAAATCATATTTTAAATAGAGAAATCAGTAGTCCACCCTAAAAAACAACAACAGAGATTTACATCAAATATAAAGCCAATTCTCAGTAGGGAAGGCTACAAAGGCAGAAATAATTGAACTAATGTATGAACATCAACTGAAGCAAGTTTAATTAATTTAAGTTGTTTATTAATAAACAATAGGCCAAAGTTTCACATTTTTGTAAAAAAAAAAAAAAAAAAGTTCACTTACCACAACTGTGCCAAATTTATCACAAGTATGGGAACACGAGTGTAACTGTAATATGTCAGTCAAATTAATTCCAATCATTTTCAGTCTTATTTTTGGCCAATAGATGTTTATGTTGTATTTTTATCCAAGTTTTTGCAGTGCCATGCTTATTGTTATTTTTCGTTCTACTCTTTGATGCCGTTACATGTGTGTGTGTTATTCAGCAATGCTTTGACCAATCAGAATGCTTGACACAGCATTGTAAAGCTCAGAGCCTGTAGAAATTGGTGATGTCAAACACTAAGGGACCGGGCTTTAGCTCTGGCCAATCAGAGCTGAATAATGGAGGGACCTGCCATTTTACGCACGAGCGTTATGCAATCATTGAGCGGATTTATTGACTGAGAAATGCCCGGATGTCCATAATGGTGGTATCTATCAATACAATACAATATGGATTTATCAAAATATGGAGTTTTATGCACATTGGAGCAACTTTTGATAAGAAACAACAAAGATAAGACACAATTTGCCATCGTTGCTGACTTTTGCCGCTGTGTATTTTCTGATTTTGTGGAGTTGCTTTGGTACGTAACATACCCGACCTGTATATCAGTGGATGGAGCTCAGCCTGTAGTTTCACCTTGTGTTTTGCAATAGAGCTCTGTGTTTATCTTGTGAAGCATAGGACTGAAAAGGCCAAGTTTGCTGAGTTGTCGACTTTTCCCTCTTTGAACATAATGGGCTGGTGTGTGTGCTGTGGTCTTTTGTTCTGAATGTGGGTCGGCTACAGTTTTAGCTGAGTTTCGTATGATTACGGAGAGGTATAGAATGTGTGATTTCTTTCATTCTTTACAACATTTATATTACATTTACAATATTTCAGAAGCCATTAACGAGGACACAATATTGTTAAAATTGCTCCTTTTTTTAACAGAAACCTGTGGACTATACTAGTCTGTTCCATTAGAATCTTTCATTTTGGTTTATTGTGGAAAAAGTTGGAAGAAATTGTTTCATAAACAGCTTCAGGAAGGAATTGCATCCAAACAGTGAGGTTGTTTGTTTTTAATTGGCCTTTAAACTGCTCACGGTCATCAAATACTGTATATAAAGAGCATCAACATGAACAGTCACGTGCACACACACAGTAAACAATGTTGCAGTTTACACAAACTGAAGATGCTCCTCAAACATTCTCACGGTTCCGCTATCTCTCTCTTTTTCCCTCCCATAATTCCCTGAGCTGAGCTGACTATCTGCCTCTCCGTTCCCACGGCGATAGATATTCCTCAGTTAGTCCGTCTCATGTCTCGTCTGATTAACGAACAGCAGGACCAACACGCGGCCACATGCCCGGCCTCACCCCGTCCTGACCTCTGACCTGAGCTCAGATCCATCACCTTTCACCTTTTCCAGCCATTACCCAGGAATCCCAGAGAGAAACCACTCCTCTGAGCAGAGCGCGGGACAAATATGTCAGATGTAGTTTAAGGGACATATGTCAAACTCAAGGGCTGAGGACAAGGTTCGACCCGCTCGCAGGAACATTTTGTTCAAAGTAAAAATTACAGCAAAAACAGGACTTTTTGTAAATTACCATATAAATTGTAGATACAATAAAATAAGATGGGGGCTGCATCACTACATTATTTACATTAATATTTTATTGCAATTATTTTTAAAAACCTGGAAAGTTATCGTAAATCGTCCCACAAAAGTCTGACCAATAACATTGCAAAAATCAAGAAAATTTTTGGCAAAGTTGAGCAATTTTTACCAATTGCTTAACAATCAGGATTTAATTTGAATTTGTGCTTTTTCCTTCACAAAAACATGGATTTCCCTTGTCAAATAAAATGTGTTTCACATCCCTTTTTCAAAACATGAAAACTATCTTTTCTCGAGAAATTTTGTTTGTTTTAAATGAACGAAATACAGTGGTGATGGATTAATGAAAATAAAATGTCTGTTTATCTTTTTAGGCATAAATATTTGTCAGTTTTTAATTGAAATTCGTTGGGAAAAGAAGTTCAGTTCAGTTTAAAGCTCATTTTTTTGTTCTCGTGCTTTTTGTTTGAACCAGTCCAATCTGGATTTCGCCCTAAACTGTACAGAAACCTCCTTTTCTCCTCCGACTCCGTCCATTTAAACATTCTCATCATCCTTCAACACCATGAACCACTCCATTCTGCTCTCCCTTCTCAAAACTTACTTCAACATCACTGGTACTGCCCTCACCTGGCTCAAATCATATCTCTCAGATAGCATCTCATCAACATCACTAACTGCAACTCCTCAATTGCTTCTGTATCACAAGGTGTCCCGCAAGGTTCACTACCTGTCCCTCTACTTTTTATCCTTTATATTCTCCCACTTGGTAACATCATTCATCATCATGATCTCCACTTCCACTGCTACACCGATGACATCCAGATCTCTGTATATTTCCACCAAATCCATCACAACTTCATGTAGGCGCAGTCAGGGCTTTGAGGGGGTCTAGTATGGGGCCCTCAGGATTGTATCACTGCTTTTTGCAGATGATGTGGTTCTGTTGGCTCCATCATGTCTCACTGGATCGGTTCACAGCCGAACTGTAATATTCTCCTTTTTGTCTGCGTTATTTCTTTCTTTTCCTGTCCCGTCACAGACGTGGAGTGAATACAAAGCCCCTTCAGTTAGTAAAGCGATAAAACCATTTTCCAGCCACGGCGGCGACGCATGGCAAGAAAAGGTTTTCATTTCTATGAAGCCTCAGACTCCAATAACTCATTGATCATTTGATCCAATCCCTACTTTTCTAGTGCTCGCTGCTGGTTGTGCAGAAAAACGGTCACGCCCCCCTCTGACAAAGAAACATTTGTCTGATTGGAGGAGGCGGAGCTCGGCCAGTCTGCACACGCACAAACACACGGGGATGGACATGAAGTAATCCAGGACAAACTCCTTGCTGACCACAGGAATGTGACACACACACACACACACACACACTGCAGTGTACATCAGCTGTTGGCAGCGATCATAGCTTCCCCAGGAGGATGAAGGGAAGCAAAAAGAGGAGGAAGACACACGCTGAGTATACATGGAGTTCAGTAGATCTCTGTTTTAAAGGAATAATGCACAGTAATTAACGTGGATATATAAATATACAGGGATTTAGCTGACAAATGCAATTGACAATAAACATCAGAGGGAGATTTAATGTGCAACTAATCTACGGCCTCCAAAATTTCCATGATGTCGGAAAACGGATGAAAAAAATGGAATTCACGTTCTGAAATGTTTTTATATTTTCTCTCTTTATTTAAAATCAGGATCCAACACGACACAGAAATGCCTCACAAACATTTTTGGTAAAATATCACACATTTTTACACTATTTTTCACAGGAAAACAGGATGTGTCAGCACAGATATTTTTATACTGCATTTTATTCAAAATTGTGTGGGGTTTAGAAATTGATAAAAAAAAAAACCATTTTTTTTCAAATTTAAACATTTCAGGTGACCCCATGTGGTCACAACCCCAAGGTTGAAAAACACTGGTCTAGAAAGTGTGGCAAACAGTTAAATGTGTCCAATTCTACGATTAATCTCTTCCTGGTCCACGTGTTACGGATCAATTGGGGATCATGTTATCTTGTGACTGAAAATGCATTTCAGCTTCATCTGACGTGTGATTTTAACGTGTTAGTTCAAATTATTCTGATAATATTCAAATGTGTAAAAGGCTTTGGTTAAAAGACAGGTTTAGGTGATGGTGTATTAGCTGAACTGGTGATCAGTTTACCTGGTGACACGTCGCAGCAGAAGCATCTCCAATCACACGGCTGTGTGGGGTTTTGTGCTAAACGTGAGTGTGATTCTCTGGTTGGCTTTAATTAAAGGTTTGATAAATAATGTTTTGGATCATATCACACTTTTCTTTGTGATGATTCCAACTTTCCTCTTAAACCATTGGCTCTTGCGATGAAATCTTGCGTGTTAACAGGGTAGGACAAACTTGTGGGAGGTTTTTCTGTGACTCACTCCCCTCTGTTTGTTCTGTTGTTCTGGCTCATGACCCCAAACTTTTATCGCCTCATCATCAGAGGAACGGGTGAAAAGCTTTGTCTCCAAAAACAACAACACGGAGAGAGAAGCACGAGCTAAGCTAACACACTGTGTGTTCACCCTCACTCCAACTCCACTGGCAGTGAAAATCACAGCTTTTACATGAACATGTGCAGACTGAACACATATAGAAGTGATCAACGCTGCTGCATCTTTGCTTTAAAGTCAGAGCTGTAGGAAATACAGAGGCAGCCGTTCACAGACTGGAGAAAAAAAGACTTTACTGCAAAGAATTGTTTCTAGGACTGGGACTTTAACGCGTCAATTGCGGTTAATTAATTACAAAAACACTTTTTTTTTTTTTTTTTTTTTTTTTATTCCAAACAGCGCGGAACCTTTCTCATTTCACGAGTTCCTGGTATACCGATAATACTGATGCACAGACCTAGAGGTGTAGTAGTCGAGACCGGTTTTGAGACCAAATTTTAAAGGTCTCGGTCTCGTCTCGGACTCGGAAGCATTTTGACTCGGTCTTGTCTCGGACTCGGGTTGCTCGGACTCGGGACAGTGAGCGACACACTCACACACACACAAGCAGGAGAGAGAGGCGGAGCTAAACACGTCCACTAGCTGCTTGTTGGTCGTGAAATTTGGTTTCACGAACCACAAATATTACATTTGTAAAACCACAGCAAAGAGGAAACACTCTGTGGTGTGTAGGTGACCAGACATGGCATTTCTTGAAATACTTTTAAACACTTGCTGTACATTCAGCTGACATAAAAATCTTGTTTTCAAATATGTAGAATAATTGTGAATTTATCAGTAGCAATAGTAGTTTTAATATTTTAGTTAATTTTTTGCAGGCACCTTTTTTTCCGTAAAATGTATTTAAAAGAAACTAAAACTAAAGAGAGAATGTTATTTAACTGTCGAACCTTGTCATAATTTTATTTATTTATATATATTTTTTTTTTTAATTAAAAAAAATGTTTTTGGTCTTGACTCGGTCTCGAGTCCCGGAAGTCTTGGTCTTGTCTTGGTCTCGGTGCATTCTGGTCTCGGGCAAGTCTTGGTCTTGGATAGTCTGGTCTTGAACACAACACTACACAGACCACAACATAAGAAACAGAAGAACAAGAGGAGAAGTCGTCGTGCTGCGTGGATGTTAATTTTAGTTTTTAACAACACCAGATATGTGTATGTTAAATAATTGTGTGTATGTTCTGTTGTCATTTTGTGCATTTTTATCTTTTGTGTGTTTATGTTGTCTTTTAGTGCATTTATGTTTTCTTCTTGTATGTTTTTGTTGTCACATTGTGTATTAAGTGATTTTGTTGTAATTCTGTGTGTTTTTGTAATTTCGTGTGCAGCTGTCTATTTGTGTGTTTATTATGTATCTTTTTTGTAGGTTTTTTTTTTGTCTTTTAGTGCATTTTTGTGCGCTTTTGTTGACATTTTTTGTATTTTTGCCTCACAAAATCTGAACTAGGGCCACGTGTTCCCCTGGGCCGTCATTTGCTCTTGTTATGTTTGTTTGATTAAAAATTCCAGATATAAACGTGAAGAATTGTAAATAACCACCAGATAATTCACATTCAAATATCTCGGTTCCTCCAAAGTCACAAATTCAAGGAAACTTCCTAAATTATGCAACGCTGGCATTTTACTGTGCAAATTGTCGCAATTTTCTTTAAACCCAGCAACTTGTCGCTAATAATCCACAAATTGCAGAATTGGTTGAAAGAACAAGGACTTGGAGGTGCATCCTGTTTTCAACCACAGATGGATCAGAAACTGTTTTCCTGCAGAACAATGGATGCTGTGCTCGGCCTCAGGACAACAATGGTGTTTTATTATTATTAACAATGTTCACCAGCTGCTAATTTATGCTCAATGGAACAAAGTCTTCTTTCTTTTTCTGTCCCAGTTTGGTTTGTTGCCTCTGAACTGGTGCAGTTTGTGCCATTATTGACACGTGACTGAGTCAAGTGGGGATGCTATTGCTAGCATCTAACGCTAACACTGATAGTGAGCGTAGTGAAGCAATACCATGTAAATCCATTTGAATTGAATGGTGAATTGAATATACAAGAGTTAAAAAACAAATGGAAGACAAGAAGAGATGCTTTTATTTTGAAACGGGGATGTTTGATTTTTAGCTTGAAGCTGGTCCCAGGACTGTTTTACGTTCTGTTCGCAATGCATCATGGGACGGTTGAGTATGACTCGTGTGCCCACTGTGCACATTTAAAAAATGTCCACATATAGCAGGTTGTGACTCCATCTAATTTTGGAGAAAATATGTCTCTGGGGTCGCCAGATATTTCTGATATAAAAATAGGGTCACGACCCAAAAAAGGTTGGAAACCATATAGTATACATCCAGGTATTTCTCGCGTACTCAATCTTTCCATACTATCTCATGTGAACGCACGACATACTCATTTTGAAGTCAGACTTAGTGAAAAAAAACTCCATTTGTGTTCGTTTATGGTTCAGTAAAAAGATGAGATTGCAGTGGTAAGACGTCAGCTATGCACGAGGATAAAGAGCCGAAGTGCTACGTAACCTCGATGAGATCATGAACACGTCGCAGCAGTGGAACAAACGACGTCACCAACCCTCAGACGTTAGGAATGACGACTGCAGCAGAAGTTTTAGACAAAAGCGACATTTGTAGAAAGAAAAAAAAGAGGTGACGGAGAAAAGGTGCGTGTTTGGATAAGAGCGACATTCCACAGACTCTCAGAAGCAAACAACGGCCACGGCCTGGAGGAGGAGAGGGTTGGTGTGTGTATGTGTGTGCGTGTGTGTGTGTGTGTGTGTGTGTGTGTGTGTGTGTGCGTGTGCGTGTGTGTGCCCTGCTCAGGAATTCCCAGCAGAGACCGAGGAGAGAGACTGTATGGCATCAACAAGTCATTACAGGGGAGATAAGCTGGAAATGAACAGCAATAAGTTTGTTTTCTCTACATACCCAGAGATGCAGTCATGATGGTGACTCTCTCCTGCTGTTTAAAGCTTCTCCTGGATCTCTCCTTCCTGTAGGAAAGTCTCTGTGAAGCAGCTAAAGATGAATCCTTTCCTCTCTCTCTCTCTCTCTCTCCTTCCCTTTGAGTCTGACTCTTTTCTCTCTCAGGGGTCGGATCGTGTTGCTGCCATTCCCCCGATTCCTCCAGATGGAAAAATGAGCCCCCGTTTGTTCCTGGCTCGTTCGTTGTGTTACAGCTCCGCTTTTGAGTTTGTATGAAGGGACGGACGGAAAGTGAGAAGGAGACGGAGGTCGGGAGTTCTCCCTCCCTCTCTCTCCCTCCCTCCCTCCGTTCGTCTCGATGACCACTGAGCATTGTTAGTGAACGCTTTCCCCCAATCAGAGCGGATTCCTGCGGGGTCGGAGGTCACATGTGGCCTTTTATGGAGTGCAGAGGAGAGAGGGTAGCTTTTCTATGGCCTCTCTGTCTGTGTGTGTGTGTGTGTGTCCACCGCCACCATCTGCTGCCGTACGCACACACACTCCGGCCATGTGTCAGAGCTCAACGCGCTGCGAATTTCACACTAAAGCTCCCAAAGAATTCAGTTGTCTTTGACGGTGGAAGCATGTGCTGCGCGCCTCGTCTTAACCTCGGAGTCATGGAAATGTCCGTCTTAATCCAACTGTCTGACACAGCAAACCTTCAGAGAATGTCAGGAATGTGGCTGTGCTTCGTCACAGGATGTTTGGTCACCTCCATCAGGAGGAATCACAGGTTCTAGAACATGGATGGATGGATGGATGGATGGATGGATGGAAATGTTCAGTGGTTATCTTTTCTGTGTGGAGTTTGCATGTTCTCCCTATCCCGCGGTGTGTTTTCTCCCACGGTGCAACACGTGTATGGTTTTTAGAGAGCCAGCAGACCTTGTAGAGCCTTTGTGTGTGTCTGCTGTTCTTCCTCCGCCTCCTGAGATCATGTACTTATACTGTATACATTACATCTATTTATGTGTTTCAGCTTCTCCACAGTAACATTACCTCTGAATCGTCTCTAAAATGTGAGGCCCTGTTTACACGACAACGTTTTGAACAGCATTTTGTTGCTTGAAAGCGGTACTTTTTAAGTTTTAAGTTGTTTTTGTTGTCATATTGTGTCTTCTAATGTAATTTTGGGTGTTTTAAGTAATTTTTTGTGTTTATTTTGTGTGTGTGTGTGTTTATTATGTAATTTTGTCTATTTTTGTGTTTTTTGTTGTCTTAGTTCATCAATTGTTGTTGTTCTTTTCTGTGCTTTTGTTGTCATTTTGTGTAGTAGATAAAGTGTAGAGTAGGAATTATATCAATATATCAAATATAATTAATTGCATATAATTGTATTGTGGGATGTGGAGTCCTGTAGACGGTGCATAGAAGTGTTTTTACTCATTTTTTCTGACAACATTAATAAGAGAGTGTTTACAGTGGAGATCAAAACCGACTTTTGACCATCAATTTCAACCATTTACATATTTTTTCTGAGCAAATGATTTTTTTTGGGTCTTTATTTGATCAAAAATTCTCATCTCCAGCAGCTTTAATTTCCTCAGGACTTTGTTCTACATGAAGAAGTTGCAAACATCTTGTAAATGCTTAAAGTAACTTGTAATAGATTGATTGTTTTTTTCAAATCTTCAACCTACATGATTTATTCTAGAAGAAAAGGCTTCCGAGCTATCGTTAAACATCTCAGCTCGTCGCTCGGAGCCTCTCTTGACCTTTGACCTTCAGGGTTCAGACAGTCAAGTGCTTGTCTACGTGAACATCTGCATTCCTTTGGCTCACGTCCACTTCCTCTGGCCCTGAGCTTCTGTGTGCATCTGTTTTGGTTC
Source organism: Gouania willdenowi (assembly GCF_900634775.1). NCBI lineage: Eukaryota > Metazoa > Chordata > Actinopteri > Blenniiformes > Gobiesocidae > Gouania > Gouania willdenowi. The sequence continues at coordinate 3,434,174 of NC_041047.1, forward strand.
TGACCAGGAGTACACAAAGGAAATGTCCTTATGTAACGCTTGAAAACTGCCTCAGAGGAATCAAAATAGACTAATCTAAACAACATCGCTCAGTGGACGCAGGGCAGGGACTTTTTTAAAGGGATCCTCTACTGTTTTCATAAATATGGTCTAAAATCTTAATTGAAATATCCTTATTAGTAGATCTATATCCAACAAAACACACTATTTTGCACCATATTTGTTTTAGTATTTTTTTTTTTTTTTAAATGAAACAACTTTACAGTTTTAGAGCCTGTGTTCCTCCATCTTGAATTCACGTGATTGATGATGTCACACAGATGTCATTTAGCAGCTTTTTCAGTCAAAATGACAACTTGTGCTGCTTTTGGTTGCTCTGAAATAAACAGGAAACGTTAAAGATGCCGATGTTAACCTCTTTTATTTCCCGAAAGAGGATAAAAACAGTAAAAAAAACTATCTGTGACCTCAGGGGGCGACAGTTCCAAGAACTTTTGGGTTTAAGTCCTTCTATCCTCAGGGTTTGTGCACTTTCAACAGTCTGTGATTTACTTGCTAACTTCAACCACCAGAGCATGTCAACGCACTGTTTAAGGGAGAGCTATTCTTCTCTGCTTCATTGTCTACTACCAAAAAGTAGTTGGAACTGTCGCCCCCTGTAATTGATCTAAAAAGCTACTAAATGATCTAAAATCAGGCTGAATGTTTCACTCCAATAGAAAACAATGGGATGTTTACAGGCAGTGGGGCCTTGTGACATCATCGATCACGTGATTTCAACATGGAGGAACACAGGCTTTAAAACTGTAAAGTAGTCCTATTTCTAAACGGCAATTAAATGAATATGCTGCATAATAATGTGTTTTGTTAGACATAGATCTACTAATAAGGACATGTCAAAGGTTTTAGGCCAAACTTGTAAAAACGGTGGAAGATCCCTTTAAAGATTAACAGGCGAGCTAACCTGTAGCCACTGACAGGGGGCAGTAATGTGCCTAACACTGTTATTTAAATGTAGAAGAAGAGCATGTGTTACACAGAGAGGAACATTCCACTGCTCCAAAGGCCTGAACTGACCCTTCACACACCTTCCTGTAGCCAGATAAGCCTCTACGTTTCCTAATGCACACATCCTGTCTGTAACGATGACTCAGCACATTTCACAAACTGGTTTTTAACCTTTTACTCGTAGCTGTTTGTCTCCCTGAGTCCTGTCTGACTTTAATGACAGAAACAGGAAGCTGTTGTCTGATTCTATATTAGTAGGTCTATGTAGGTGTTCATAATAAATGCTCCGTCCTCTCGGCACTGACAAACATGTTTATAATAAACACACTGATCCGTCTGCATGGCGTCACACAGCGCGACCATAAACACATTTAACTGTGAGTGGATGAAACTGTGACAAGCGTGTGTCAGTTCTAAAGCATCTGACCAACTATGACAGCTGATCAGCACTTCCAACTGCACTCAGATTAAAACAAGTTTGTGTCGCAATCTTTAATCATTATGAAATCATCTTTATCAAGTATTCTGGATCTCACTTAGACTGTGTGTGTGTGTCTACACAAAAGAATGTGTGTGTGTGTGTGTGATGTCATTTTGTGTATTTTTTTTGTTCTTTTTTGTGCTTGAAGTTATTTAGTCTATTTTCCCTGTTATTTTTGTGTAATTTTGATCATATTTTTTGTTGTTATGTATGTCTGGAGACTTTTAGTTCATTTTCTTTCCCTTTGTGTGTAGAGTCATTTTGTGTAATTTTGTTGACATTTTGTGTATTTTTCTGACCTTTTGTGTGAGTTTTGAGACATTTTGTGTATTTTTTATTGTCTTCTGTCATTTGGTTTTATATGTCTGGAGTTATTTAGTGTATTTTTGTGTGCGTTGGTTTTGAAGTCATCTTGTGCTTTTGGTGGTGTTAATGATCACATGATCAGGATCACTGATCCAGATAACTGATGATATCTGGAAAAGAGAAGATTTGGTGTTTGGTGAAGGTTTGCTCTCTTTAATGCTTTTGTTTTGTGAATTTTTCTGTAATTTTATGACATTTTGTGCATTATTGTTGTTTTCTAAGTCTGGAGTCATTTTGTGTATTTTTCAGTTGCTTTGTGTGCATTTAGTAGAGATGTCCCGATACAACTTCTTCACTTCAGATACGATACCGATATTGCAGCCTTGAGTATTGGCTGATACAGATATTGATCTGATATGATATCAGCATGAATCATACATACTTTTGTTACTTGTTTTGTAGTGTGGAATGTTAGAAAAGGCTTGATCATGTGATGTTACAATAGTCAGCAACAGTAGGGATGAGAAAAACTGACCCATTTATTATTAACCGATATTGGACAAGGATCAGGACACCACTAGCGTTTAGATGAGTAACTTTGTGTGTTTTTGGATTTATTTTGTGTATTTGTTTTTGGGGCCGCACAAAATTAAACTGAGGGCCTCATGTGGCCTGTGAGCCACCAGTTGCCCACTTTACTCTCCACACACACACACACACACACACTCCTACTATCAGTTTCCACACTCAAAGCTCTGCTTTTAAAGGCCTTCAGCTGAGTTCAGCTGCAGCTCAGCACACAGGAAGTCACCGTGCCTGTGACCACCTAGAACAGGAAGTTAGTGGACATCCTGTCAGCGGCGGCCTCTTCCTTCTGCTACCGCCGCCCGTTATCGGCGGATGTCCAGAAATCAGCTGGAAATCCAAAACCCGACGTTCAAATTCACACAAAGGCCTAAAAATAATGAGCACGTCTCCTTCGAACAACAGGAGACCAGCAGAAACATGGGACCAGCCCACAAATCCAGCCAATAGCAACAAAGCTCCACGTTTCCAAAGCCTCTTCCTCTCACACAAACTTTACCTTGAGTCCAGCTTGGTTGATCCGACCGCCCACCGCTCCTCGGGGAAGAAAACTCTGAGAAATGTTTCACTGTGAAAAGAAAAAAAAGACGTTGAAACAAACGTACGAGTTTAGGATGACGTGTGTTCATTATGACAGTGTGTTACCGTAGGGCGTCGGGGGGGACACGGGGAAGGTCGGAGTAGACGGGACGATGTCCGAGGTGTCCGCTAGCGTAGGACGATCTGTGCTGAGGTGGTAGTGCTGCAAAGTAAAAAAAAAAAAACACATGGGATTCACTTCACAGGAGGAAAAAAAAGGATTTATTGTTTAGTTTGAGAGCGATGACAAACACAGACACACACACACACACACACACACACACACACACACACACACACACACACACACACACAACATCAGTCTTGTGATCTTGTGTTTGGGTGTAAACAGTCGAGCTATTCATGCACTAAGGCTCAGACACAGAAACAGTGAAAGCTTTGAGTGACAGACTCTCAGCCAATCAGCAGCTTAAAGGTGTGGCCTCTAAAGCCCGCCCACCAGGAAGTCACTGTCCTTATGATGTTGTGTTGTAAATGTCATAACGTACTACTCATACTAATTTTGACAACAAAATGAGTATGTAGTGTGTTCACATTAGATAGTATGAAACTATAAGTATATGAGAAATACCAGGATGTATACTATATGGAGACATTTCTTAAGTATGCACACTAGTCATACTCAACTGCCCCATGATGCATTGCGACCAGGATGTAAAATGATCCTGGGACCAGCTTCAGGCTAAAAATCAAACATACATCTTTCAAAATAAAAGCATCTCTTCTTGTTTTCCATAATTGTTTCTATTTTAACACTTTTGTAAACAGGGCTCTTGTTTTGAAGTTAACCAGAAGTTTAGTCAGTAGCAAAATGGAGGGTCTCTGAAAATCTCCAACATGTGTGAATGAAAAATGTGTTTCCATGAGTTTTATGGATGAACTGAGCACATGTTGATATTCTACTTGGTCACTTTTATACTGAAAATGTTTTCAGAACTTTCAAAGTAAAGGTGCAGATATTTAGCCTCAGTGTGATTCTGGTTTTTAACGCTGTAGGTTCCAAATGCATCTTGGGAAAGTTGGAAGTATATTTCAATGGGAACCTGATATTGGATGTTAGACAGATTTGATCTGATGTAGTTTTTGTAAACATGTTTTTTTAATTATTCATGCTTGAGTTATTCTCACTCGTGCAGTTAAAAAAAACTATAACGAAATTTTTTAGTCGACGAAATAAACACTGTTGCTTTAGTCAATAAATTCTGAATTTCTTCAGTGACACAAATATCGTGATGTATCGTCGATGAAATTTCCCCTCGATATATCGATTATCACCGCATTGTGATAAAATCGTTATTGTGGCAGAAAAAGATAAATAAATATTGCGATATATTGTATCACGAGGTATCTGGCGATACCCAGCCCTAATAATCATACTTTTAATCAGTCAAAAATGATGGCCTTTGCTGTAATTTGTCAGAATTTTCAACTCGGAAATGCCGAGTTCCGAGTTTCCTGGAACGCAGCATCAGTGACGGGCTGCTGTCTGTGAGGAAGTCGGTGCAGTGGGGAAAACAAGAAGAACAGCTAATAGAATGTGGTGGATCAACTACGACGTGTGTGCACGTGTTGTCAAGTTAGCGCTCGTTTTTAGACACGTAAACTTGGAAGAAATCAGGCCCTGAGTGCGTTTATACTAGAACCACAAAACTGAACTGGGGATTGTGTTGCATCATAAGTAGGATGGGTCATGAGTAATGTAATGTGTGTGTGATGATGAAAACAGATGAGAACAATTATGTTTACAGTGTCACTCGTGGAAACCAAATATTGGGTTGTATTTGCGGTTCCACCTAAACTGACCAGACCATGGAGGTCTGAGAGCCCTCGATGTGGAACACAGTCTCCATTGTGTCCTAATGTAACACCTCGTTCACACACACGAGTTTCATCTGAAACCATAATGAACAGCTTGTGTTGTTGATAGAAACCTTCTTTATTTCTCGTGTTCAATGTTCCGTGTGTCTCATCATCAGAATGTGATGCACGTGTTCGGACAACACACCAACCAGGACTGCAGTCCACCACACATACATAAAAATGTGTTCATTATTTAGTGACACATCTTAAAATACGTCTAGGTGGAAGAAATATGTTCAATAAAGTACAAAGACTTTGTGCATTAGTTTTACATTAAAGAGAACTGGAAAAATGGGTTTAATGTATTACCAATTAACAAAATATGTGCAGATTTATTTTGAAAAACTAAAACACTTTTGAAATACTTTAATGGTTTTCATTTTGTGCAGCCAACAAAACTAAACACACAGTGATTTAAATTATACACTAAACAACATCAAAAACACTAAATTACATAAAAGAACACAAAATAGCTGTAAAATCACAGAAAACAACAAAAATACACAAAACACACAAAATGGAAAAAAACACAAAACAACACTAAAAACACACTAAATTAAAGAAAAATACACAACATGGCTGTAAAATCACACCAAACCACAAAATACGCAAAATTATTGAATGCTCACAAATTAAATTAAAAAAAAACAAACAAAATAACACCAAAAACACAATTACAGGAAAAATAAAATACACAAAATGGTTGTAAAATCATACAAAACCACAAAAATACACAAAAACACCAAATACGCACAAAACGGGAAAAACAAACATACAGAAATACAGAAAATGGAAAAAACACTAAACAACCCCCAAAACACACAAAATGACACAAAAATACACTGACTGACTCCTACAACAAACAAAATCACAACAAAAATAGACAAACATTTCATTATTCCAACTGCTGACATGAATATTGATAATGTGGCTCTCCATAAGTATAGATAATAAACATATACTGTATAAATATGCATGGAGGTGTCTGTACTTTGAACAGATCACGTCTTGTTTCACCTTGTTTTATTTCACCAAGCTCAAACTTCAGTCAAACACACCTTGCTTCCGTTATCAACATGCATTTCAAAATAAAAGTCCCGGAAATGTGTAACCATAACAAAATGCCTTAGAAAAGTTTGTGCAATGGATCATTTGCAAACATTAGCTTTAAGCTTGTGTGTTTGAGCACCTGCAAACCTTCATTTTATTCCTTTTCCTTGTTTTTATGCCTGTTTGTAAGTCTGGAGTCATTCAGTATATTTTTATGTATTTTTATTGTCATTTTTGAACCTTTGACCTGTGTTTGGGTGAAAACATGGTGTTGTTTATTACCTGGGGGCTTGTGGAGGAGGAGTGGTACACAGGAGAACCTCTGTGGACTCTGTCTGCTCTCCATCCTGGAGGTTGTAGTCTGGAGTATTCTGTGACATCACTGATATGATGCTGCTGCTTCCATCCTGAGCACAACAACAAGGATAAACATCTTAGACATCATCGTACCATGTCATGTTACTTTCCATCCAATGCAAGCACACCGTGTGCTGTTTGTCCCTCACAAAGCTTTCCGTCATCAACTGATTTCACCACGACTGACTGAGGCCGTGGGACTAAACAGGACTTCCCTTTGAGCAGATGGTGGAAAAACATCTGCTGGATCAATCACTCGCTCTTTTTTTCTTTCACACACTAATAAATCATCAGTCGCCGCCCGCTGAATGGATCCATCACGCTACTTTCACGCACAAATATCAACTGGGCGGAGTCACTGCCTCTGGTTAACTGCTGAAAATCATTATGTGACGTGATGGTGAAACGATGCAGGCTTACAAACATATTCAATGCAATACTTCAACTTTCAAAACAGGGTTTTTCTACTAAGAATTGTTTTAAAATCAAACAAAACAAAAATGGCAGATTTTTAAACTGCTGTCAAAACTTCAGTTGTTAAGTAAAATACTTGTTAGCGTGTGCCACTCACTTCACTCCTGACTGTTTCCATAACCTCATAACTCAATTCGGGGCACCCCGTGGAAGGGAGGGGCAGGGGGGGAGGGGGAAAACGGAGCGCTGTGAAAGAGCTGTTTTATATTGTGTCTTAAACCTCATCTTTTGCTTGATTCTTGATTCAGCACAGATATGTCATCTAGACCACAGGGGACTGTTTTAAAAGGTGAAAAATTGATCATTTGTTTTTAACAATGATTTATTGGTTCCGTGAGTGAAAAACAAACAGGTTTTAAAATGCCATTTTTGCTACGACACCAATTGTTGGCATCACAGAGAAATTCAAAATGTTGTAAAAAGTTCTGGTTTTTAGATAAAATTATCTAAAATCATGACTAAAAAACATTTGTCATTTTTGTCAATGAATGAACATTGGAAAGATTTGCAATTGTAGTTTACAAAACATTTTGATGCACTGTAGACAAATGTAAAATGTCTGTGTATAGTAAGTATAGATCAGTTGTTGGCTCAAGTACCCCTTCTCTTATTTCTGAATTCAAGTATCCCCTTTGTCCTGTGAAAAAAAAAATCTATAGATCATAATGATAGAATGAATGAGGAATAGCACACATTTTAAAGGATTTTATTTTGTAAATAAGTGGAATAAAACAGTATTTAGTGTCTCCTGAATAGATTTATTTCTATAGTTTTTATCATTTCCTATAATCTCCAACCTGGTGTGGGACCAAGACTGACCCTTGTGTTTTCAGTTCATGTTCTAATTAAGATCATTTCCATCATTATTGTTATGATTATGATTTTCAACTAAAAATAAACATGAGAAAACCCCATATTTTTATTGCTTTCATTTGTTAATTTTCCACTCTCTTTCCCCCTGAAGTGCCATTGCATACCCCTAGAACTACACGTACCCCCATTTGAGAAACACTGGTGTAGAAAAGTTTAATAGGTTTAATAAGTTTTACAGTTTTTAATAAAATCATCGTGATGGACCTTATAATATGCAATAGGTTTAAATGTAGAAAAGTTTATTCAGTGTTGGGGCTACATTTTGGTGAAAGTTGTAAATCTGTAACACATACAGTATTGTTGATTTGTTGTGAATTTTATTAAATTTTTATGAACTGATGCTTCTGCCCCTCTGACATCACACGCACACACACAGCCACACCCCCATGGCGGTAAACCGCAGATCAACGTGTTCCCTCGACGCATAACCTTGAATGGTGAACCACGGGCATGATGTAGAAATGCGTAAACCCTGAAACGGAATTGGGAAAAATAGGAAACATAAAGTCGGAGGCCAAAGAGTGAATACATTGCCGTTCTCTAAAGAATGTCCTGTTTCCTTCTGAGCGCTGATGAAGCGTCTTAGAACCATTCGATCAAGCAAATCGAGAAAATGTATGAACGAATGGATGGATGATGCTCGTTACGGAAAAATTGATGCATGAGCTTTGTTTTCGTTGCGTCACCTTGAAATCAGATTCCTGTCATTACAGGTGAGCCAGTCCAGTCCAGTGTGTGTGTGTGGGTGTGTGTGTGTGTGTGTGTGTGACTCGCTGAGGTGTGTGTTGTGTTGATTGTCACTTGATGTGTTTGTGAGTCTTTAAAAAAGCAGGATGAGAGGGAACAAGGTGTTGTTCCCTTACTTCAAAAGCATTCCCAATCGCTTACGAGTTCCTGCTTCCAAACACAACCCTTTGGAAAACTGGTGCACACACACACACACACACGCGCACACACACACACACACACACACACACACACATACACATACACACACACAAACTGTAAATACACCCTTGGGAAATATGGACCTCTAGCCCGCTGACACACTCCTTGCCCTCCATTAAAAAACACCAGCACCGTTTCCTGCCTTCGGCTCCCCACATTCAGAACATCTCTCCGTGACCTGACGGCGTGCAGGAGGGCAGGGGTCAGAGGTCAAACACAGCCAAGGGTCGTCCCAACAGATAGTGTCCAGGAGCTGTCTGCGGCAGCCTCGTCAGCTCTTCCTGATCTGCCGAAGCCTTGAAGGATTGTTTTGAAGAAGAAGAAGAAGGAAAGAACTTGATGCACCTCTGCTCTGACACACAAAGGAACCACGAAGCTCTTCCTACAGGCACCGCTAAGGACTCCAGAGAGGTTTCAATACATCATAGACGTCAGAAAGATGAAGAGAAATTGTCACAAAGAGTCAGAGCAGAACGTAAGAGTCTAGAAACTAAGCTTGACACAAGATTGTCCTTTAAAGGGATACTCCACTATTTTTACAAAATCCTCCACTGTTTTTACGAAATGTCCTTATTAGAAGATTTATACTTCCACCCAGAAGGGACAATAAAGGTCCCTTAGGAGAGCCCTTCTTCTCTGCTTCATTGTCTACTACCAAACCTCAGAGTTGGAACTTTCGCTCCCTACGGTCATAGATTAATTTTCAGGTCACAACTGTTTTTATCCTCTTTCTGTAAAACAAAAGAGGTTCTCATCGACATCTTTAACTTTTCCTGATTATTTAGAATTATTTGGAAAAGCCTACACCAGTCCCAGTGAGCTTGACTGTGTGGACTTTTTTAAAAAGCATCTGAAGACCGCGCTTTGCTGAAAGGCTTTTGGTTAAATTGCTTTTAATTTTTGTTATCTTTTCATGATGTTCCCACTGTTGTTTTAAATGACCTTGTTTTATTATCCTTTTGTGACGTTGCTGCTGTTGTTTTAGTTTCACCTTTGCCTGTACAGCACTTTGTGATTTTATCTGTAAAAAGCGGTATATAAGTTAAATTTACTTACTTACTTACTTACTTAGAGCCACCAAAAGCAGCACAAGTTGGTATTTTTACTGAAAAAGCTGCTAAATGATCTAAAAATCAGGCTGAATGTTTCATTCCACAGGGAGTGGGGCCATGTGACATCATCAATCACATGATTTTAAAGATGGCGGAACACAGGCTCGAAAACTGTAGAGTAGTCCCATTTTTAAAAGTTAATAAAACAAATGACTTTAGTTTTCCTAACTTCGTGACTAAGCTACGTTAGCCGCACCGCTAACCCTCAGCTACCGGTTTATCAGGAAATATCCCATGGAAATGTGTCATATTCTCTCAAAAACGAATTTGTGAAACCTTTAATTACCGCCAGACAGAGAAACACCCTCATGATTTGCAATAAATCCTGCGCAAAAGTTATAGAAATGTCTTTACATTCACACTGATGACATAACATTAGCATCCAGTGACTGAACAATTTCTGAGTGGTAACTGAAATGTAATGGTTCCCAGTGTAGTTTGCTCTCCCTGCTCCGTATATTTCCACTCCAAATAAGCAAAGATCTGAGGCTAAACGCAGCATTGTCCTTATTTTACTCCACAGGAACATCTATTACACGTTCAAACGCTGCTGACACCCTTTCTGTAAACAAATGCCACACTTCCCAACACGCCCTGCGTAGCAAACACTGAGGTGGAGATTTCCACCACCGCCATGTGTCTCTGACAGTAGAGGAGGAAATCTCATTCCATAGGGTGGTTGGCTTTATCCTCTGTGTGTTTTTGGACTCATTTTAAGGCTGAGCTACTGAACTCAAAACGCCCTCACTTTGTTCTTCTTCTTGTTGTTGTGTTATTCATGAACGGATCGAGCTGAAATTTGGTAGATATAATCTATGGATGTGTACGCCTCTAGGAGACCTTTTTGAAAGGTCACACTATGTTTTATCAAAACATAGTGTGATATATTGTTTCAAAGGCAGTTCAAAAGTAGATTGCAGGTTTACGTCCCACAATTTCATTTGTTTTACTCTGTAAAACCGAGTCATTCTTGGGAACGTGGTACGGGCTATTTGGGGCAGGCTGCCGGCCCCGCCACAGTTCAGCAGAACTTGTTTATATATATTTTTGATTTGTGTGTTTTGGGAGTCATTTTGTGTAGTATTTTCGTTTTGTGTGTATTTTTCCTGTCATTTGTGTATATTTTTTGCTGTTTTGTGTGTTTTGCATTTTTCTGTCTGTATTTTTTTATTTATTTATTTTTTTGCTTTGTGTATTTTTATATTTCTTATTTGTTTGGTGTGTTTTGGGAAATCTTTTTTTCTTTTCTTTGTATTGTGCGTTTTTGGACTCATTTCTTGTGTTTTTTTTATTTTGTCATTTGTGTATTGTGTCGACTAATTTTGTGAATTTTCTGTCGTTTTGTGTATTTTTTGTTGTTGCTATTTTCTATACTTTCTCAAAAACAAACTGCTAAATTAAATTTCTAATCAACTTCTGTGATTAAATGTCATATTGCGTGTATTTGGGAAAGCTCTTACCAGACAGGAAGGCGTTTCCCTTATGGCTGAGGCCGTTGGAGCGCAGAGAGGCGGATCGGGACATGGGAGAACACCGGGTGGGGACAGGAACAAACGTGGGATCTAAATCCAGAATGAGCTGGTTCAGCTGCTCGATGGACTCGTCCACGTCCGTCGTCAACAAAGCGAGTTCCTCGTCCTCACACGGTGACATGTGTGAATCATCATTGATGTTCCCGTCGTCCATCAGTCCCCTCTGGACGGCGTCTCTGCTGCTGATTCCACGAGGGGGTGTGTCAGGAGGTGGGACCAAAGGAGGCGGGCTGTTCGAATGCTCATCTCGGGAAGTTTCGGGAAGAGTTTCGGACGAAAACGACCAATCGCTGTCCCTGCTGGGCACGTCTAGACCTGGACCCGCCTCGTCCTCGTCTTCTAGTATGGCCGTCTCCCGCTCGCTCGACAACATCTCTCCGTTGATGGCCTGAACTGGTCCAGACTCGTCTCCGTACCCACCGCTCAACGCCAGCTCCGTCATGACCTCCAGGAGAGGCTGAATCACAGGAATCTCTGGCCCAGGGACCAAATTCCTGACCGGGTTGCCCTTGTCCTGTGTCGTCCCCTTCCTCCGCCGGGCTGCGATCAGTCCCTGAGACGTCCCCGACAGACCTGAGTCGCTGCTCACAGACTGAGGTCGGTGGCTTGTTTCTCCTTCATCGCTGCTCTTCTTCCTCACTTTGGAGAACAAACCGTCATTCCCAGGGTTCACGACATTAGACGAAGCTGTGAGAAAGAAACAAGAAAAGGTTCAATTAAGCCTGAATAACAAATGTTGTGTCAAGGATTTGTTGGCAGAAGTCAGTGGTGGCTTTACAAGCATGAGACCACAGGGTTGTTGGTTTGAATCTGAGCAGGAGAACTATAGAAAAAGTCACCCAACAAGGAACTTCTGTTTCTTCTCCAGACAAGAAGAACAGTGATTGGCTTCAAACCATTTCTGTTCTAGTTTGTTTATGGTATTCCCCGTGACATCACCACATTCTGCGAGACATTCAATTTTGATTTGGATCTTTCTGTGTAAACCTAAAAAAAAACATCCACCATTGTAACTTTCAGTCCAGTCCATGGGAAGTCACTTGGACAGAGTTTTTGGAGGCAAACGCAAGAAATCACGGCAAGAATTAAGTAACAATTTTTATATTTCTCGTTCATTTGATGTGTTTTGGGAGTCCATTTCTCAATAGTCTGTTAGTTTTGTGTGTTTGGGGAATCATTTTTTATATATTTTTTGTTGTGTATTTATTTTTTGTCATTTGTGTATTTTTTGTTGCTGTTTTGTGTATTTTCTCAAAAACAATCTGTAAAATTAGATTTCTAATCAACTTTACTTTGATTTCTTCTTTTTCTTCTCCAGACAAAGTGGGCTGTCATTTGCTTCAAACCATTTCTGTTCTAGTTTGTTCCCAGTGATATCACTTCACTCTGCGAGACATTCGATTTCAGCCACATTTGGATCTTTCCGTGTAAAAACATCCGCCATTGTTTTGCCACAACTTTTGGTCCATGGGAAGTCACTTGACAGAGTTTTTTTGGAAGTCAAAGCACGAACTCACATTAGGAACGAAGTAAAAACACTTCAGTGCATCCATCCACAGGACTCCGCATCCCACAATGCAATGCAACAAACTGGTGTTTATAGCGAAGATCAAGACAAACTTTCTAGCATCAATTTTGACCTTTGACATCTTAAATCGATCAAATGATCTTGTATTTATTGATCTATGAGGCCGACACTATGGCTGTTTGAAACATCATACTAACGTACTACAAAGTCATACAAAGTCTGACGTCAAAATGAGTATGTGCGTTCACATTAGATAGTATGAAAACATTGAGTATGTGGAAAAAACACAGATGTATACTATATGGGGACATTTTTTTAAGTATGCACGATGAGCACACTAGTCATACTCAACTGTCCGATAATGCATTGCGAGTGGAATGTAAAGTCGTCCTGGGACCGGCTTCAAGCTAAAAAATGAAACATCCCCTTTTCAAAATAAAAGCATCTCTACTTGTCTTCCATTAGTTTTTTTTAACACTTTTGTAAATAGGGCTCTTGTTTTGAAGTTAACGGGAAGTTTTGTCAGTAGCACAATGGATGGTCTCCGAATTATCAGCATTAAATATGTTTCCGTGAGTTTTATGGATCAAATGAGCACATGTTGAAATTCTACTTGGTCATTTTTTCACTTAAAATGTTTTGAGAACTTTCAAAGGTGGAGAATCAACAGAGATATTTATCCTCAGTGTGCTTCAAGTTTTTGTCGTCGTAGGTTCCAAATGCATCTTGGGAAAGTTGGAAGTATACATCAGTGGGAACGCTCACCATACTAATCATACTGATAGTATTTAGTAGACAGTATATCGTAATTGGCCCTCATTTATCAACCTTGCATGAAAACGGGTGAAGATTTGAGTGCACATTGTGACAAACGACAGAAGCAATGTGTGATTCATGAAACATTCATATCTAACCAATCCCAGCAGGTGACGTCTGCCCCCCTGTGTGCGCTGTGAACAAACTTCACAACAGAGATCCTGGAGACACACGGATATGACGTTTATATCGTTTATATCAATAAATATCACATTAAAAGAAATTAACAATTGAAACGTTTAGAAAAAAAAACATTTGTAAAAGTTTAAGGAATTATTTACATATCAAAGCATGAATGAAGTCCTGTTTCCTCCCAGTGATGTGCTGTACGGAGGAAACAGGACCTCATTCTCCAAGACGTCCAAATCATCTCCAGCAGCTTTAAGAGTGGGAAGTCAAGTTGAAAATGGAAAACCACCCTTTCCTGCTTCCTGTGACTTCACCTGCTGCCTCTGACTGTAAGATTGAATCTCTCTCTCTCTCACACACACACACACACACACACAGAGCCTCTTTGTACCAGGACTGACAAATGCATACGTGTGCGTGCGTGTGTGTGTGTGACATCGTCAGGACGTGTCTATCACTGACATCTACGGTACCTGAGCTCACGCTGAACCAACAACAGGAAAACACTTTTAAACACAAGTGATTGCAACAGGCAATGCAGACTGGAGCAAATAGAGAAGAATAAAAATCAGTGTCGGTAGCTCAACTAGAACTTGATAGTAAACACAAGAGAGTGAAACAGAGGTGCATACCAGAGCTATGTGAGCAGTGCAGGCTCTCGAGTCCAAAGAGAGGCAATAAAACTCAAATTCCAGACATGCACGACTGCAGCTGCTGCTTCTCTCACAGAAACACTTCAGGAAGAAGAGCGAAAACTCCAAAAACAGCAACTTACGGTACTTTCACTGCAGACCAGGAACAGGAACAGGATGGGAAGGCTTCACATGAGCAGCAGAGTGGGGCCAGGATGAGGACCAGCTTCTGACTGTCCCCACACCACACACACACACTCCTCTCTCTCTGCTTTTTCCCAGTGCACCAGGAATCCCCGCCTTCAGCCTCAACTACAAACTCACTTTGCTTGGCCCCCGTCCCACTATTCTCCCCCCCTACCCCCTCCTCCCCCACCTCTGCATCCTGTCCTGTTCAGTGCAGGTAGAGAGAACGAGAGCGCTCATGCATTTTTATGTCTGACGGGTGGATTATTCACCAGATGTGGACGCGTGCGTGCGTGCGTGTGTTTGCACGTTCAAGAGGAAAAACACACACAAACACAACAATCCCTAGGCCTTGAGCCAGTGAAATGTGGTGAGAGGAATGTAAACACAAAGGCGGGCTCTGGAGATGCAGTGTGCACTTAAGGAGGGGGGGGCGGATGGGGGCCCCCCCATTGGACAAATTGCAACCTGCAACTTGAACCTGTGTGTGTGTGTGTGTGTGTGTGAAGATGAGGCGATTGAGTGATAGCGGAGGCTGAGTAAAGCCCGTAAAGTAAAACCACCTGTGGTTGAAAACAACATTCCTGCATGGCACCTTCATTATTATGCTGATGAGCATGTGTGTGTGTGCGTGTCTTAAACATAATAGTCGTGTGCGTACGTTTTCAGCAGTGCAAGCGCACGCGGCGTTTTTGCATGGAACTTTTTTCCACACGACTCGCAGCACTCGCGGTAAATTACACGACAAAGCCTCGAGCGAAAAACAGCTGGAGCTGAACCTCAGACTGAGGGTGAATGGGATTGTTTCTGCTGTCTGGATGTGTGTGTGTGTGTGTGTGTGTGTGTGTGTGTGTGTGTGTGTGTGTGTGTGTGTGTGTGTGTGTGTGTGTGTGTGTGTGTGTGTGTGTGTGTGTGTGTGTGTGTGTGTGTGTGTGTGTGTGTGTGTGTGTGTGTGTGTGTGCCAGCAGTCCTCCTCCCCAACCCTGAACCAGTAGTGGGTCAGATGATGAATGAATGAGTCACACAGAAATATCTGTTGATTTCTCTGAAGTTTACGATTATCTTGGAGAGATCCAAATCGCTGCACACCCAAATTTTAGGCTGCTTCCAATTGGCTGGATCTAGTGTGTCTTCTCTATCATGAGTTCTGTCATTGGCTGAAGAAGGTGCCAATCAAACGACTCGGAGCATGTATGGGGGTGAGTCTGGAAAGTAGCCCCATGATGATCGGAAGTTTGCTGTCTTCTGTAAAGTTTTTAAGAGCATCTACAAAAAGCTGCTCCGTGTCTGCACATCGGTCCATTTGCAGCTTTTTTTCCCATCAGTCTGCCCCTCAGCCCACTTCTTAGTTCTTAAGTCAACTTCAGCGACTCTGGCAACGTAATGCTGCGTTCACACCGGCTGCGTCACGAAATATCCGTACGTCCAGATTACATACAAAGTCAATGAATAGATGCGTCCCAGATGCAAAATCTTTCCAGTGCGGCAGTGCGGTGCGATCTGCACGTCAAGTGCGTTGGCTGTGCCAGCGCGCTCTCTATTTTAGACACATCTGCACATCCGTAAGAGTTGAAAAAATTAAACTCCTGCGGCTGTTTTGCATGACGAAAGCCAATCGGTGTCTTTGTTGACGATGACATCAGGCCGTCAACACGGACTCCGGTCTGTTCACCCATTCAACCATGGAATAGAAGCTGTGACCAGACTAGGAAGGATTCGGAGTGGAGGAGAATCAGCGAGGAGGTGGTAGTAGCAGGTGAAAGATCTCTCTGTAGCACTGAGCTAGCATAGCATTAGCCGCTAATCACACCGGCTTTTTTCACTGGTGGTTTATGTTTATGAGAGGAGAAAAAGGAGCACAGCTCCTCACTTCAGCAGGCAGTGGAACTCATTTGGATGTGTTGCTGGTGGGCGGGGCTTCGCTTCAGATGTGCGTATAAAGCGAATGGGGACATTTTTTGATTCTGTGAAACCTGCGGTACGTTTCGTACGGCAGATGTGTCCGCTGCCGCAGAACACGCATTTGGTGTGAACGCAGCATAAATGACGCAACGTCAAGCAAGCTCCTATGGCAAGTCAATTTAACATTTAATAAGTAGCGGTACATGTTGTAATTACAAGTCTTTATATCCATAATGTAATTTTGAGTAATTGCAATTCTAATTGTTGATATCTATAATTCAATTCTCAAAAAATACAATTGTAGATATCAACAATTAAATTCTCACTGGAAACTTCAATACAACTCGTCAAAATGTCCCATTGACTTCCACTTAATTTTAATGTCAGATATCTACAATTCATCATGTTACAATTCCAAGTCCACATATTTATAATATAATTTTGACTAGTTATAATGTTAATTGTTGATATCTACAATTCTATTCCTACTAGTAACTAACAATGTCAATTGTAGATATCTGAAATTCAATTCCCACTAGTCATAATGTTAATTGTTCTTACTTTTCACATATCATAAATGTAATTGTTGATATCTGAAATTCAACTTAGACTAGTCAGAATTGAATAATTAATATGTCAGTTTGGGATTATAACTAGTAACATCTATTTACAATTTATTCTATAATTAGTCAGAAATTAGTTATAGATATAAAAAAAAGTGTCTTTCCTCTCGACCTCCCTTCAAGCGACGCTACTCGCGCGATTCCAGCGACTCAATCGTGCAACCTGAGTCCCTAAAAGTTGCTTCAAAGTTTAAAAATTTGGAACTTTTCAAGCGACTTTGAGTGACGCTGTCATAACATCCAATAAGCAATGACTTTTGTATCATTAAAATTTTACCAGGTCAAGACTAAACGGACATTGGGTCATTTTAGGTTCCAACTGTAGCATGTCTGCTACGTTTGAAACCTAAAATGACCCACGAACCAAATCAAAGCCTGACAGAATCCCTCCAAGAAAATATTTGATTAATCATTCAAAAACAAGACGCACAAGCCTGACCAACAATCCAGAATAAAGTCCACAGAAAAAACTTGTAAACCTAAAGAAAGCACAGAAATCAATAAAAATCAATAAAACAAGATCCCACAAAAAGTCCAAAAGTCGCGACCACAAAAGATCACATTGTTTGAACACAGGAATGAGATTTAAAAATCCTAGAATAGATTCATCAGATATCTATGAGGAAATAATTGTCAACGGTCCAAATCAAATCGTAGTTCTGAACGAAAGGGTTTGTTCTTCATATCAGGGCTGGAAAATGTTCATCATGTTTGTTGTAAAAACAAAGACACGAGGGCCACAAGGTAGCACCAAGGTAGCACCAAGGTAGCACCAAGGTTACCTGGTTCAGATTCACCCATAGTCTCCTTAAAGGGACATGAAATAAACAAATTATATATACTGATGGAGGTGAGCTACATCTGTGGCCAAAGTCTGAACAGTGCATCGACAGCAGGTGAAGGCACAATATCATTGACTGACTTTAGTTACAGAACAACCCAGACAGAAACTGAAAGTGAACTACAATGATACATCTAGGGCAGTTTTAAGACATTTTGGACATGGAACATGGAACAAGGAACCTGGATTAGATCTTTGGTCAACGTTCTCCTGCTTGATCCTGTGTAATAATTAATCACTGGTAAGAAAAACAGCAAAAAGCAGGATTACAAAAATAATCTGTCGTTTCTCACCTGTTGTTGTAGGTGATGAGGGTTGCTGGTACGAATCCCTCCTGACCAAAGGGTCCAGGGTGTCATAGTCCACTGTCACACAGGGTTGGTTGTACCACAGCTCTCTGCCTGTGTGGGGAGGACACACACACACACTCTGTCACGTGTGTGTGTGTGTGTGTGTGTGTGTGTGTGTGTGTGTGTGTGTGTGTCCTGCCATGTACAATATCTACAATCTAAATTCCTGTCTGATGTGTGTGTGATAACGCCTTCATTGCTTCCTGTGTGTCTGGACTACACACACACACACACACACACACACACACACACACACACACACACACACACACACACACACACACACACACACCAACACTGCCCCCTACTGGGGAGACTGAGCTCTACACTCAATCACATACAAAACATTTCATTATTTTAATTTTTTAAAAATAGATTTTTATATAATTCTATTGTATTACATTACATTCTACTGCACATTGTTGCATTTTATCGTTTATTTTATAGCATTTTATTTCTTTTTAGTGTAAACTTTAGTAGAAAATCAAAAACTAATCTAAATGTCCATTAATCCTTTTTTAAGTGATTAATGAAATTTTATTTAAATTTGATTGTTACATTTCACTAAATTATGAACTAAGCTTGCCGACGTGTTTAATATGTAAACCCATTTCCACCAGTAAAAGTAAAAATAATAATAGAATTCTTAACTCAACAATGAGAAACCACCTGGCTGTATATATACTAAATCATTATTATAACTTAGTATTTCAATTATGAATTTGTATCTCACAATTATGACTTATGTCATATTTATGACTTATTATCTCATAATTATGACTTTGTATATGATAGTATGTCATAGCTGTGACTTAGTATCTCATAGTTTGATCGTCCAATAACCGAAGGGTTGGGGGTTTGAATCCCGCTCTATCATTGTCGTTGTGTCCATGGGCAAGGCACTTTACCCACATTGCATATGAATGGGTATGAATAGTGCATGAATGTTGGTGGTGGTCAAAGGGGCCGTAGGCATCAAATGGCAGCCACGCTTCTGTCAGTATGCCCCAGGGCTGTGGCTACACTGTAGCTTACCACCACCAGCATGACTGATGTGAATGAATGATGGTTTCTGTAACACGTTTTGAGTCCCCTCGAAAAAAAACGCTACATAAATCAAAGCCATTATCTTAGTATCTCATGATAATATCTCATAATAATGACTTGAGAATTTATTATAATTTTACCTTTCAAAGTTTTTTTTACTGGTGGAAATGGGTTTCTGCAGTTTAAAACAGTTACATTTTTTTCCCACAATAATTGATTTAATTGCACAGACTAATAATAATAACACTTATTATTATTATTACACACATATACATAAATACAAGGCTTTAAATTAACTTTTTAGATCACCAGCCAGCATGCAGTTACCAGGACAACCACGTTTTACACCAGCCACATTTTTTTCCAGCGAAAAATAAACTACGTTATGAGCCACAGACTAGATTTAAGCATTCATGTTTTTTTAAAATAGTTTTTAATTTAGTTGATTGCAGAAATACATTAAAATGGTAAAAATATATATATTTAATTTAAAAACAATGTTGTAACAATACTTAAAAGGTGTAATATGGAACTTTGGGTGTGTCGGAGAAGTGAATATTTTATAAAGTATATTCTCGTAACTTAATAAACAAACTACGCTCCGATGAAAATTGGATCCCCGGAACACTGAAGTTAGAAAGAATAAAAGTAATCAAGTACGAACTTCTTTTCAGATCCACTTTTATCTTCATTTTCCCCTGTGTCGGCAGTTTAGGTTTTTCAAAATCCTATAAATATCTCCACGTGTTTGTTACTAGCTACTTTTACATCAATTCTGTCTGACTCCTCCGATAACGAACCATAGCAATCACGCTAACGTCTAAAGTCTAAATACACACAAAACTCCTTCAATTTCTTGGCGGAAAAACGACCCAATCTCGCAACAATGTTGCAACATTGTTTCTGCAGCCTGTTGATTCAAACAGACACAGTGGTGATTGGTTCACTCTTCACTCGCCAAAATGACCACGAGAGTCTGGCTGCAGACCTCCACTGTGGGGACCGGTTCCGCTAGATTCCGCTAGGTGGCGGTATGCATATAAAAGTCTGCACCTCTCAAAATGGCGAGTAACGCTACAATGTTACCCGCCAAAGTTAATTTTTACAGTATATATATATATATACTGTGTACATGAGGTCCACCTGTGATCTTTTCTGGACGCTCTGAGAGCAGCAGCTCCACTTTTCCTTCCTCCGGGAATCGTGGATCTGCAACGTGAAAAGAGAGAATTCACGTACATGTTTCCTCGCTCCTGATTGGTTGATCAGAGTGATTAATAATCTAATTAATAATCCTCACCTTCACATGCACAGTCCAGGTCGGCCTTGGAGAAGGTCAGGTTGTGTCCCATCACCAGGCTGGTGTGAAGCTGCAGACGGAAAACCACGTGACGGCTGCTAGACGCCATGTTTTTATCATAACACACCACCTGAAGTACACACACACACACACACACACACAGAATTAATTCAAGCTAAAAGTAATGTGTTTATCCTCAATCCTAATAGTTATGGTGCTATTTAACCTCACATTACATTACAAACAACTATATATATATATATATATATATATATATATATATATATATAATCTACTTTATATTATATGTTTATGATATTATATTATATGTTTTCCTTTTATTATTATTATTATTATTATTATTATCATCTTGTTATTTGCACATTCTAGTCTAACTACTGTTTATATTTATACTTATGTTTATACTTATTATCATCTTTTCTAGTTGATTGTTTATTGTTGAATGTTTTCACTATTGGAGAGAGCACAGTTGACCGAGTCAAATTCCTCGTGTGTACAACATACACTTGGCGAATAAAGATGATTCTGATTCTGATTCTGATTCTGATATTCAACTTTGTTCTATTGTATTGTACTCTATTCTACTACTGTATTAATTGGTGCAATATTCACAAGTTTTTATTTATGAAACTGATGTTTCCATGCACCGGTGAAACAAACTATTAAGCGATTATTGATAAATCATGACTATGAATTGATACTCACATTTCCAAATGTAGTCGATTGTTCACATTTTTTTTTTTTTTAAATGTAACAAAAGTCAGGTGACACCTCCTGTTTTAGATTTTTCGCTGACATTATAAAATATTATTCAAGGTTCTGTGAGATGTTACTCAAAAGAGAAGTCAAATAATTCAGTGACTGACTGATGATAAATATAGAAGAGGATTAGACCACTGGAAAAAAAAACAAAACAGAGCCACTGAAAAAAGGTGATCTGATGGTGGAAGAAAATTTAAAAAAACAATTGTAGAAATCATATGTTTTTTTTGTCTGTTTAATATTTCTTTTGTTTTGATTTCTTTCGTAATATTTTATTCATCCACAACTGGATCTGTTTGTTTTTGTTTTGTTTTTTTAGTGACCCTAATCCTCTTTCGTAGATAAATGAAAGATCAATCATCAAAAATGTATTTGAAACTACACACACACACACACTCACACACACACACACACACACGCACACACACACACACACACACACACACACACACACACACACACACACACACACACACACTCACCATGATGTCTCCTGTGAGTAACTGAGCAGGCTGGAGAACAAAGTAGAGCCGGTCAGTGTGTGATGCGTTCAGGTGGCTGTGATGGAGACGGACACACGTTCACCTCCTGACCTCAGGGATCTACTGTGACCTATGTCAGTGTTTCTCAAATGGGGGTGCCATGGCGTACCCATAGGGGTACACAATGGCACTACAGGGGGTGCTTGAGAGAGAGTGGAAAATTAACAAATTAAATCAGTAAAATAATGGGGTTTATTTTTAGGTAATTACTGTATAATAATCATTATAATGATGATGTAAACCAGGGGCGTCAAACTCATTTTAGTTCAGGGGCTGAATTCGGAGCAGCTTGATCTCCAGTGGGCCTAAGTTTTTATGCACGAAAACGTGTCATTTCAACATTATTGTGCCCAAGTTTGCACTTCTACGTATGTGTAAAAAATAAATATAAGTAAAAAATAAATATGTAAGAAACTGACAATAACCCAGCAATAAGTGACAGCTAACAGTCCCAACATGATCTACACATTAAATTTCCTAGATTTTGTGGTCAATTTCTATCTAATTAAAGGAAATATTATGTCATAATTTGAGGAAAATTTAAGAATTTTGTAAGAATTTTGATTTCTTTTTTCAACTGTTTAACATTAAAAATGACTGAAATCATGTGATATAAGCTTTGGAAAAACCGAGTCCCTGAAAATATGGTTTACTTTCTCCTGCGGGCCGAATTGGATGCTCCAATGGGTGAAATTTGGACCCCGGGCCATGAGTTTGACACGTAATGGAAATGATCTTAATTAGAACATGCTCACAACAGGCTTAAGATGGCCGGTAATTGAAAACAGAAATAGAAATACATCTATTCAGGAGTTTTCATTCCACTTATTTGCAAAATTAGATTCTTTAAATCGTGTTATCACTCATTCATTATTATACTCGATAGTTGTTTTTCATATTCTGAGCAAAATGTTGTCGTCGGACAAAAGGGAGTACTTGGATTCAGAAATAAGAGAAAGGGGGTCTACGTGATCTACTGGTGAGGGTCTTACTACACGGCTGATGTGCAAACAGCTTGGAGACTTTGGTAGACCCTCAGGAAAAGGCAGCATTCTAAAAAAAAAAGGAGGAATAAAGTGGCTTAATGAAAGGAAATGATTATGGTTATCTTCATGTTTAATGTTGTAGAATTAAATCAAAGAACACAATAGAATTAAAAACGCATAACTATGAAAAATAAATGAGGGAAATAAATAAATGGAAACAATTACAACTAGGCATGACCTGTATTCGCAAGGCGAATATGTATTTTGCAATTGAAAATTGAAACTGCTAAATCTGTGGGAAAAAAAATCAATATCATAAAACTGGTTAAAAGTACACATTTCTGAATTGTAGGAATTGTTCATGTGAAAGACATCTTATTGTGTGTATTTTGTTGTTGAGTAATGTCCCTTAATGTGGTTCTTTTTAATAATTAAATTGAAAGTAATAATGCAGGAAAAACAGAAAACTGACCTTGACGTTAAATATGACTTTAAGTGAAGGTCAAGGTCACACATGGAAAGGAAATGCTGTTCAATGGTACCAGTCTGAGCACTGTATCTCAATTTGTGGCCAAGTTATAGGGGAAAAAGTATATATACAGTATGTATATATACAGTATGTACATTGATTTTTGTTTAGGGCCGGACAGTCATCATGTGTATCAAATATGAGGCTGTTTGACCACTGTATAAGAGTTTCCTATTATGGCGTGGTAAATGGCGCCAGTCAAAAAAGGGAAAACCAGATAAAAATCATTCTCATGATGTGAATCCATTGAAAAATAGCCACGGTACAGCATTTACAATGTGATGGCAAAGGATTTTCCAGTGACATTATAGGCCCCTCCCACTTCTCACAGCCTGTTTTTTCTTCATCAGCGACCTGCTCCCATCCTATGAGATTCATCCAACACTATTTTGAAGTCAACACAACATATCGTCTTCCCGCTAGAGCTGTTAGCGTCAGACGCCACCAAAGGTGGTGCCATCTGAGAACGCAAAGCATGATGGGCTTTATGATTAGGGATGGACAGTCAACATGTGTATGAAATAGGAGGCAGTTTGAACTTTGTATGTGAGCGTTGTTCTCGCTAGACTGACCTTGATCTTAAATATGACCTTAAGCAAAGGTCAAGGTCACACATTGAAAGGAAATGTTTCTCAATGTAGCAATTTGTGACCAAGTTATAGGGAAAAAAGTGTTTTAGTTTTTTTTGTGACGTCATGAACTTTGACCCATACATATTTTTTACTGGTAGGTTGTACAGCTTTGGTCTAATTAAATAAAATACTCCACTTGAGATGAGCTTTTCAGAAATGTAACCATCGAACTTGTACGATAAATATTTGTAGAGCTATGTAAAGTTTTGCTTTTTGCCACTTGGCACAACCTTGACTTTGACCTTGACGTTTTGGTGCCAAAAAAGTTCAACTGCACATCCTTGACATTGGCCCTATGAGATGTCATACATATCAATAGTGCTGCAATAATAGCCTAGGATGAGTGCCACGACAAAGAAGTTGCGGAAAGGTTGCGAACGAAAAAAAATAATAATAACTCCTACGATTACAAAGTATTTTCAATTGCCAAATACAATAATAAGAGCAATTTTCGATTACCAAATACAACCAGGCAAGACTTGTATTCGCTAGACCTGTATCTGTATTTGGCAATTGAAAATTGAAAAAACTGGCAAAAACTGTATCTGGATTTGTTGTCAAGTTTGTTCTTTTTACTAATTAAATTTAAAATAATAATGAAGTTAAAACAGAAGAATGACCTTGACCTTTAATATGACCTTGAGCAAATGTCAAGGTCACACATTGAAAGGAAATGTTCAATGGTACCAGTCTGAGCACTGTATCTCAGTTATAGGGAAAAAAGTATTTTATTGTGACATCATGAACTTTGACCCCTACCGATCTTTTTACTGGTAGGTTGTACAGCTTCGGTCTAATGAAATAAAATATTCAACTTGAGATGAGCTTTTCAGAAATATAGGCATTTAACTTGTACAATAAATATTTGTAGAGATATGTAAAATTTTGGTTTTTGACACTTGGCATGACCTTGACATTGACCTTGACTTTTTGGCGCCGAAAAAGGTCGACTGCACATCCTTGACATTGCCCCTATGAGATGACATACGTGTCATTAGTGCTGCAATAACAGTCATACTATTGATACACAAAATGTAATGTTTACTTAAAAATGCATTTGTACTGTATATGTTTATTTTACAGATAAAACGCAACATTTCAAATGGGAGGGCTACAGTAGCAGGATGTTTGTAGGAGAAACCAAGCTGTTCACATTTTAAAAAGACTCCAAAAGAACCGCGACATAGCTCACCTCCATCTGCTCTCATCTTAGGGACACCATGGAGAACCACACAGAGCAGAAAGTACGGAGCAGAACTCATCCTCAGTCCTCCTTTCAACACACAGCCCAGCATCCACACGTACCTGAGGGTGAGAACCCAAACCTTATCTCCCATCACATACAATTCAGTCCCATTGGTTCTCACCGTTTCTGTGAAGGCGTCGTCACGTTGGAGAGCTTGTTGTTGTAAAACCTCCTCATGGCAAAGTGGTCGAGAGAAAGTTCTGCACTGAGAGAGAGGAACACGTTCAGAGAGAACCAACTGCTCCAGAATCCACCATACATTTCATTCTGGACAAATATAAGGAAAATGAACAGGGGTTGGAAAACTATGGATTTACACGATATATTGCAATTTATTTAAAAAAAAAAATAAAACAAAATGGATGAAATAAAAAATCAATGTTCCTTCAATAATAGCCTCTTTTATTAGATTTTTTAAAAAGTTATTTGAACTTAAGAATTACAGTAATCTTTACTGAACGATATGAACATGGTATAACATGTAGCACAGTGTTTTTCAACCTTGGGGTCATGACCCCATGTGGGGTCGCCTAAAATTTCAATGGGGTCACGTGAAATATCTATTGTTATAATAATAATAATAATAATAATAATAATAATAATAATAATTAATTAATTACCAATAATATATATATATTTTTTTTATTTTTAATTATTATTTTCAAATTAAATTGAGAAAGTATTATGACTTAGTATATCATTATTATAAGTTAGTGTTTCATAGTTATGAGTTAAGATCCCATAATTATGACTTACTAAATCATAATTATGACTCAGTATCTCATAATTATGCCGTAGTATCTCAGTTCTGACAGTGCCTAATAATTATTGGATGGGAACTCATAATTATGGCTTAGTATCTCAATTACGACTTAGTGTCTCATAATTATGGGATAGGATATCATAATGATGACTTGGTATCTCATTATTATGACTTAGTATTGCATAGTTATGGGATGGAATCATATAATGACTTAGTATCTCATAATAATGATATTATCTCATAATTATTAATTTTCCAAGTTTCTTTTTGGCTTAAATGGTCTTCCGTAGCTTAAAAATGTCCATTAGTTACAAAATATTACCAACTGTAATTAATTTATTGCGTATTATTTTGGCGGTGTAGATCTGGGTTTAGTCCACCATAGATCTTTTCTGGACGTGGTCACAGTAGATTAAAGCCATCAGATGTCAGTGTGAACCCTGAACTGAAAACAGATTCATAATGATGGAGTAGATTCCCGTCAGCTGAGTGGAGAATCTATAAAACTATAGATCAGCACTAAACAAGACTCTGCATTCATCGTTTCCCATGAGACAAAGGCCACAATCAGCCCTTTCCAAACAATGAGTCAGCACTTTAGTAGCAGAAACACTTCCTCTTTTTAATTATTTTTTTTTGCATAATAATAAAAACTTAATTTTTGCTGTTATTTGCATTTGTTGACGCAGTCCTGTTGTGTTTCTGTAGCATTCTCACACATGTAGGTGAGTAAATCAACCACAACAAAGATCAATAGCAGCGAGGTTAAAGTCCCTTTGAACAGTCAGTATACGAACAGTGCTGGAGCACAGCTTCATTTCCTCTGTCTAACTGTGTGTCCCCCACCACACCCCACCGCAACAAAAACTTATAAAGTGAAGGAAAATTACTCTAAATACACACAATAAAAATAGAAATGCACACAAACCCTTTGATAATTCCAGTATTAATGCCCCTATTGGTCATTGTGACCCTCAGATCAGACACAATCACATTTTTGTTGCCCATTTGCTCATCTCTGATCTATCACATTAACGAAGGTCTGTAATGAAGGAAAATGCAGCTCCTGCAGAGCCTTAAAGGTGACAAAGTCCCGTGTTCAGATTCCTTTGTTGTTTGACTGAAAACAGGATGATAAGAAGATCAAAGCACAGCAGTATGTGATCACTTTGAAGCTGTCTGCTGCATACAAAGGCCATGAGATAGGAGGACTATCATCAGGTTAACTGTAACTGTAACTATAACCGCTGTCTTCATGCAAACATCCACATGGTAAAACTATATACAGTAGTTTCACTTTGGACTGGAAAGACATTGAAGAGATGAAGGAGAACTCAGAGGACGCTGTGTGTGACCTCCTCCTTATTACTAAACTCCACCCCTTTCTCTCCATCCTTAGAGGCTGGTGTCTTTCGCTGTCATTACCTGTTTTTGTCGGCGTTATTTTATTTATTTCTATTATTATATATCTGGACAGTGGAACTCAAAAAACCAATGGATGGATTTTGATGACATTTTCATGGAATATTCAAAATGAGATAAAGAACAAGTGATTTTAGTGATGATCTGGATTAATATTCTGATTCTGGATCAGTTTGTAAAATTGATAAATCCCCATGTACATTACATGCTGTAGTTATATATTCTGTTTCACTTCCTGTTTTGATCACACAACAACAGCCACGAGATACAAAAATGTGACTTTAAAGTGTGAAATCAGGTTCAATGAACCAGATATGGATCATTTTGTGCATTTTTTTTTTACTCATTTTGTGTATTTTTGGTGTTATGTTGGGTATTTTTGTGTGTATATTGTTGTCATTTTGTGTGTTTTTGTTCTTATTTTGTCTATTTTGCTGTCATTTTGTGATTTTCACTTCTGTGTTTTGTGTATTTCTGTTATGAATGTGTCTATTTTTCTGTGGTCTTGTATATTTTGTGTGTTTTACCGTTATGTGTATTTTCTTTTTTATTGTATTTTTGTTGTTTTGTTTTTTTTGTATTTTGCTATGATTTTGTATGCTCTGTGATGTGTGTTGTATTGTGTTTCATGTCAGCATCCCATTTATTGATTAACGTCTGTAATGAATGATCCAGTGTGTGGTCAGTGGTACCTGGCTGACAGGTTACTGATGTGGATGTAGGACGCCAGCAGAACTCCGAGCCGGTCTTTTCCTCCCTGCAGAGGAGACGCCACAGAATCAGGACCAGACTGTAAAAACACTGACCATGTGCACGATGTGTGTGCACGAGGCCTTTTTACCCTGCAGTGCAGCACCAGCACGTGTTTGTGATGAGCCTGTAGCCAGCGCTCCATCACCCTGCACACGCTGAACATCTGATCCAGGTTGGGAGCAAGAAGTTCCACCCAGCCAGTGTCTAGAACCTGGACCCACAGAGAGACAGTATGGATGTTACACACACATATGCACACACACACACACACACACACACACTGCTGTAGATACCTGCTGGTTCATCCTGGTGAGAGCGTTGTGTTTCTCTGACAGGTTGATGAGCTGGAAATCATTTGGATGACATCAGATAAGTTCAGAGCAGAGTTAAAGTAGGTTCTAGTATCTGTGTGTTTCTGTCTCACCATGTATTTGTTTCCATGTTTGGACATCAGCAGAGGAATCACCTCCTCCAGGCCCTGAAGGTACACGTCCTGTGGACAGTCAGCTGGACACGCCACGGCCATGATGCGTTCAGTGACGTAGGTGAGATGAAGTCTACGAGGTTCCTCCATGACTGCTGACACTGTGAGAGGAAACATTAAGGCTACGTTCACACCGCTGAAGCAGTGTCAACACTCAAATCCATCCCGTTTCCACCACTTTCATATGTGATCCTGAATCAGAAACACATTTTTGATTTTTTTTCATTGCGACCTTAGTGTGACTGACCAAGGGGGAATTTTTTGGCTGGCCGCCATTTTGAACTGTGCAATATAGCGACTCCATTGAGAATTTCTCCTGATCCCAGCAGATCTGAATTCAGCTGTTCAAAAACTATAAAAAGTGTGACAAATTTCATGCTTGTTGTCAAATTTGCGGAATTCGTCCTTAAAATGCCCCAAACAGACCAGACTAAAGCACTGCTCCTGGGAACTAAAGCATAAAAGCTAGGATTTAACTTTCCAGTGCAGGGACAGGTGATTTCCTCCCACATTCTCAGACAAACCCTGCGTAGATGTTTCTATATTTCCGTGTTCCGTGTCAGTCTCAGCCTATGGGCGTGAAGCGGCCTCAGCGTACAAAGAGCAGTGGTTAACCTCACCTTCACCCTGACCATGTGACCACCACAGAGTAAACAACCAGGGCGGCAAACAGAAATAACCCAGTGGGAAACACCACAGCAGCAGCGTTCACTCTCACTAAAGGAACAAAAATGTTTGCATAACTTCTCTCTTTTTTTAAGAAACACATGATTATATTTCACTTTTTGATGCAATTTTAAGGTCAACTGATATTTATGAGCTCATACAAGTTTAGACGTGCTGTTTGAAGCACTTTCCATTCATTTCTCCTGGGGATTGTTGGATGTGAAGTGTTCAAACGATGTTAATTTTATCAACGATCTGGTCACTAAATCAGCATTTGATGTTAATTCATATGTTTTGTTAAATACAGTAGCATTGGTTGCACTGGGTACAGGTCAGGGGTCAAAAGTCGCTCTTTCCTTTGAACGGGAGGATATGAAAATAATGGAAAAGCAGCGAGAATAGAACCTTCAAACGTCCAACATAAAGAAATAAAAATAAAAAAAGCAAGTTTTGACAAATTTAAATGTAAGAAAACAAAGATAAGAAAGGGAACAAGTGAAGAAAAAAAAAAGCGGGCAAAAATTAAAACAATACGAAATTCCAAATAATTCCAAATAAATCAAAGCAACAACAACAACAAATAAAAATTAAAACTAAAGTGAACAGTTTGTCCAGAGTACTCAATATTTTACAGATATGCTACAAACCACAAAAACACACAATTTTACAAGTATTAACAATGAATTGTTTACAAAACAACAGATATGAAAGCAAAATAAATACATAAAAAAACTATGTAAAAAGATGCTTAAAAGGGAAATAAGCAACATAAATAGATACATGGGCGCACGGTGGCTTAGTGGTTAGCACGTCCGCCCCACAGCGAGAAGGTCCTGGGTTCAAGCCCTGGGGTGGACTTGGGTCCTTTCTGTGTGGAGTTTGCATGTTCTCCCCGTGCTGCGTGGGTTTCCTCCGGGTACTCCGGCTTCCTCCCACAATCCAAAAACATGACCTGTAAGGTTGATTGGAGTCTCTAAATTGCCCATAGGAGTGAATGAGAGTGAATGGTTGTCTGTGTCTGTGTTGCCCTGTGATGGACTGGCGCCCTGTCCAGGGTGTACCCCCGCCCAGCGCCCTATGAAAGCTGGAGATTGGCACCGGCAGACCCCCGCGACCCTGTTAAACGGGAATAAGCGGGTATGAAAATGGATGGATGAAAATAGATACATATATAGATATAGAATTAAAAGTTTACTAAAGTTAAATATTAAATCCAAAAATAAATTAGAAATGAGAAACTTGTATTCAGCACCTTAGTGACCGGTGCACGTGAGACGCTTAAATAATAAAGTCGAGGGCAAGATTATAAAGGTATAAAGTGAACGACTTGTTCAGGTTTCTGCTCTGTTTGTCCAAACCTTTCAGTCTGCTGCTCTAAATCTGTCCCAGCTACGCCCGGGAACCAAAGCTAGCGGAAGTGTGACCACACACACACACACACACACACACACACACACACACACACACACACACACACACACACACACACACACACACATTCTTCATAGTCTTTGAGCCCAAACTGGCTCCATGTAATTATCAATTAAAGTTTCTTTCTTTCTTTCTTTCTTTCTTTCTTTCTTTCTTTCTTTCTTGGTTTAATTCCCCTGTGAGACACTTCGGTTCGTTCTGTGTAGAGTTTGCATGTTCTCGAGCTTTGGTGTTTCTGTCTCTAAGGCAAAGCGAATGTATTTGTATAATGCATTTCATGCCCAAGGTGATTCAATGTGCTTTACATGATTACAAAGTGCAACAGAAAACATTTCACAGTTTCAATAAGAACATTAAATTCAGGAGTAAGAACATTTAAGATCAGTAGTAAAAACATGAAATCAACAATAATGTGATTAAAAATCATTTGTTCCACTTCTATGCTAACCATAATGATGTGTAGCCCCTCCCTCTAACTCCAGTTCTCCACGTGGATCACGGTCTGTGTTTGGCGAATCCTTTCAGAACCAGGGACGAACATGAACAGAATGCTTGAAGCTGATTGGATGAAGCGCCTGTTCACCATGATTTGTTTTAGCCAATCACACGGTAACAAATGATGATGTCGTCATCGGCATGCGCTGCAGAGACGCTGCTACAACAACAACAAGGCTCCGCTGGTGGAAACTTTCTTTTGGGATAATAATGCTGCGGTCATTAGGTCGTTGAGTGACTTTTGACGTTTTTGCAACACGAGTATGAGAGTTAACGACACGTTAACCTTCCTCCTGCGTCGACATCTTTCTATTTTGATTCTGAGCTATGCTAATATTTCCTCTCCCCGCACTCTACCTGCTTCCAAGAGGGAACGCCTATTAAAAGTGTACGAGAGAGCGTGCACAAGCCCAGTTTTCCTCGTGCACAGCTCTGTTTACAAGTTGGTGTCGGCATCGCTCATACAAGCTTACTTTCCAAAAGAAGATTTGCACTTTTCCTTCATTGTCGGTCTCACCACCGGTAACGGCCTTACGTAAACATATCACCAGAATGATTGACCAGTCGTCTTGATGATCCACCCAGAATGTGAAGCTAGAATCATATCCTCCACAATACCTTTAAAGTGTACGACATTTCTCTCAGCTTGCTGTGGCCAGTCATGTTTTCTGAGCTTAACGAATAAAACTCATTTACCTCGGAGGTCGAAATTGACAACTGGGATCTTTCCGGGTTCCGAGTTGTAGCTGTTTGGTGGTCTTTTGGGGGATTCCTGTCAGAAGACTATTACAATAGTCCAGTCTGCTGGTGATAAAGCATGGACCAGTTTCTCCTGATCTTTCTGACTCATGAAACCTTTCACTCAGATGTTCTTTAGGTGGTAGAAGGCTGTTTTCACACTGTTTTTTCTAGTCTAATCCATATTTCTTTAATTCTAATTCTTACGTGTACATGTGAGACTCTTGTGACTCTGTTCTTATGTTGTCATGTTTAGTCCTGGTCCTGGTCCTGATCATGCTGTGTTTCACTCATTCACTTCTTATCTTTATTCTCAGTTAGCCAGTTGAGAAACGTACGTGTTATTGGATTGTGTGTCTGACTGTAGCTCCACGTTCCACTGACCTTGTGCTAGCTCTTTATCTACTGTATCGCTCCACTGAGCAGCTCTTTGTTACTTTCTGTCACTCCTTACGTTTAAACTCTGATCTCTGCAACAAACATTCTCTCCTCATCATTCCCAATGATTTTGTGCAACTTTGCTGTGATCCGCCCGCAGAGAAGGTTTGTAAAAATATATAATCACACATCCAGAGGTAAAAGTGGCCACGTGTATTTATGTAATTATCAATTATCATCAGCCGCCTTTCTTTCTTTCTTTCTTTCTTTCTTTCTTTCTTTCTTTCTTTCTTTCTTAATTTCTTTCCTGCAAAAAACACTAAACAACACCAAAAATACAAATGACAAAAAAAATAACTGGCTTTAAAATCACTCAAAACAACAAAAACACACAAAATAACAGAAAAATACACAAAGGCCTTACGCTACAGATCTAAATAATTATATCCTGGATTCATCTCGGTTAGCGGGCTTCAACTAACCAAACATTCCCTGTCAGAGAGAAGCTGTCCTACGACAGTCGATCACAACATGCTAATTTAAGCTAAGTGTTTTCAGCCTGGTTACGTGTGCGCTCACACAAAAGGGGTGGAGATTGCAGCGTCTGACCAATCAAAGGAGAACCTGGCAGAGTGTCTTCACAGGAGGAACAGCTTCTGATCCTAAATAAAGATCATGAATTTAAATCCATGATGACAGCGAGGAGCAACAGCGTTGGTGCAGCGCACACCAGCGAGGAATGCTGGCAGTGAATTACCCACTCTGTGAATGTGCAAAAGCGTGAGATTATTTATGATATTAATCCAGATGGGATGATAAATGAAAAGCAAAATTGAAAAGAAGACATGCACAGCGTGTTGGATGTAAAACAGCACATAGTAAAAACAACAAAAATCTGCAATTATAGTCAGCGTATTATAGCGTAAGAATGAATGAATGAATAAATTAATGAATTAATGACTTCACCCGTCCGTGCATACAGAGACACATGCTTCATCAGATGACTATAGATCAGTCCATCAGATATAAATCTATATCTTTCCTAAAGGATGTCATCACTAAATGAAAAGATTGCAATTATCCATTAATAATCTTTCTTTCCTAAAAGAAGCTGTCAGATCTGCATCAACCAGGATCTAATAACAATGGGCTGGTCGTTTTCTAAGAGATCTGATAGGTCAGGAGGTGGAGCATTAGCACTCGCTCACATCCTAGCCAGAACAAAAACCTGCTCTCGACCAGGCTAGTCATTCAGTATAAGTTTCCATGGTGATTTAGCTCCGTAAGACGTTAGCGAGCTTTGTAGTCCAGCACACACTGATTAAATCCTGGAAGTTAGTGCGATAAGACGTCATCTAGATTCGTAGCATACCGCCAAAATGGCTGTGAAATCACACAAAACAACAAAAACACATGAAACCCGCCCAAAATACAAAAAACACAATACACCAAGAACACACAAAAACACAAAAAAATACACAAAATGTACTCTTTACTCCTCTGCACACATCCAAATTAATAGAGCGAGTCTAAACGAGTGATCAATAAGTCATAAAAGCAGTCAAACAAAGCCTGTAACTAAGATAATGTGCATGCACGGTTATTGCAGATGGAATTTCTCATCCCATTAAATCAAATAGAATCATTTATTTTTTCATATTAAATGCATGCAACAGCTATTTCCCACAATGCAGCACACTCTGATAGGACACACGGGAGTGTAAAACAGGAGGGAGAGAAACACGTTCCCGGAGCTTAAACCTTGAACTTCCTGCTGTGCCAAACACTGTAACACACTGGTCCAAAGCTCTGGTCCTACAGTGATCATTAACAGAGTGACATTCACTACAGAGAAGGAGCCTCTTACCTCAGATGTCAGACCCTCAGCAGTGAGTGGAGTCAGATGAGTGAAAGTATGTGTGAGAGAAATGAGGAAGGTGGGAGGACGAGGACGAGGAGGAGGAAGAGGAGGGAGGGAGGGAAAGAAAGAGAAAAATAGGATCGTGTGTTGCCGC
Organism: Gouania willdenowi; assembly: GCF_900634775.1. Lineage (NCBI taxonomy): Eukaryota > Metazoa > Chordata > Actinopteri > Blenniiformes > Gobiesocidae > Gouania > Gouania willdenowi. The sequence continues at coordinate 3,468,577 of NC_041047.1, forward strand.
CCTGCGTGCACTTTGCCCTGTGTGGAGCTGTTTGTGATGTGACACTGTCACACACGTGTCATACAAAAGGCCCGGGGGCCAAGTCTGGCCCTTTAGAGCAAGGGTTCTCAACCTTTGGGTCGGGTATCCCAATTTGAGGCATTTTTTTCTGCAACTACACCAAAAATTGCCATATTTTAACCTACTTAAATCACTTTCTTTTTGCCATATTTTTTCTCCTTTTAATGCATTTTTGCTACATTTCTCCCAGTTCTGCATATTTTTTTCACTTTCAAGACATTTTCAGCACTTATAAACCCTTTCCACCTAATGTTGCATATGTTGACCCATTATTGTAACTTTTTACCACTTTTCACCATATTTAATGCTTGTTTTTTGCACATTTAACCACATTCACAATTTGTCATGGCCATTATTTGCCAGTTTAAACTAATTATAGATGGTCCTGTCTCCACATGACTGTTCTTCAATGTTCATGTCTGTGTTCAACCACCTTCAGGTACAGTGGGGGGTCGCCACTCTCTGAGACCTTTATTTTCAGGGTTGCGGGCTGAAAAGGTTGAGAACCACTGGCTTTGAGCATCCAATTTGGCACACTGCAGAAAGCCAAAAAGTCAGAGAAACCACCAATTCTTGCATAAATTACCAACTAATTCAGTTGAATCCTTGTGTAAATTAATACACAAATTCAATGAACGCTCAAATTGTTGAAAGAACTATGTTTGTCCCAAATCCTGCAATTTGTTTGCTCATTGGGCAGATGTCGTGGAGACATTGGCGTTTGGACGATGGATTAAAGATGCTTAGCTCGACCTCTCTACAGCTTATATTAACCTTTATTTAGCTCGAATCATTCAATTTGTGTAAATATCTCCATATCCATAGGCCGACATCGGCGAGACGTATGCGTGCTATCTGGGTAACTTGAAAGTGTAGATCCTGCAGGCAAGGCAAGGCAAATTTATTTGTATAGCGCATTTCATACTCAAGGCAACTCAATGTGCTTTACATGATAAAACATTCAATTGTTTAAAATCAATAAGAACATTTAAAATCATCAGTAAAATCAATTAAAATCATCAGTAAAATCATCATGACATCAACAACATGACCATAAATCTCTCTCTCAATCATATGCAGTAGAGAAAAAAAGTGCCTTTAACTTTGATTTAAAAATGTTCACATGTGACGCTGACTTCAGCTCTGCTGGCAGTTTGTTCCACTTCTTTGCAGCATAACAACTAAAAGCAGCATCACCATGTTTACTGTGAGCTCTGGGCTCCACTATCTGACCTGTGTCCATAGATCTGAGAGACCTGCTGGGTTCATACCTGACTAACATGTCACTGATGTATTCTGGACCAAACCCATTCACAGATTTATAACCAGCAGCAGAACTTTACAGTCTATTCTGAGGCTGACTGGGAGCCAGTGTAAAGACTTTAAAACTGGAGTAATGTGTTCTGACCTCTTTGTTCTGGTTCAGACCCGAGCTGCAGCGTTCTGAACCAGCTGTAGATGTTTGATGCTCTTTTGGGGGATTCCTGTCAGAAGACCATTACAATAGTCCAGTCTGCTGGAGATAAAAGCATGGACCAGTTTCTCCTGATCTTTCTGAACCATTAAACCTTTCACTCTGGAGATGTTCTTTAGGTGGTAGAAGATGTTTTTGTGATAGATTTGATCTGACTGCTGAATGTCAGATCTGAGTCAATCAGAACACCAAGGTTTTTGACTTGGTCTTTAGCTTTTAAAGATCGAGACTCAAGATACTTGCTGACAGCTGTCCTCTTTTCCATGTTACCAAAGACAATCACCTCCATCTTGTCATGGTTTAGTTGAAGGAAGTTTTTACTCCTCCAGCAGTTTACTTTTTCTAAACAGTCACACAACACCTCAATGGGACCATGGTCATCTGGGTTCAGTGATAGATATAGTTGTGTGTCATCTGCGTAGCTCTGATAATAAACCTTACAGTTCTGTAAAATTTGTCCTAAAGGAAGCATATAAAGGCTAAACAGAAGAGGTCCAAGAACAGAGCCCTGAGGAACCCCACAGGACATTGGTAATCTGTCAGATTCAAAGTTTCCAATGCTTACAAAATAGCTTCGCTCCTCCAAATATGACTTAAACCATTGCATTACTTTTCCATTTAGTCCAACCCATGTTTGCAATCTGTGCAACAAAATTGTATGATCTACAGTGTCAAATGCAGCACTTAGATCCAACAGAATGAGAACAGATACTTTTCCTGAATCAGTGTTCAACCTTATGTCATTGATCACTTTGATCAGATCAGTTTCAGTGCTGTGATGAGAACCAAAACCTGACTGAAATTTATCAAATATTTTGTTGAATGTTAAGAATTGACTCAGTTGGTTGAAGACCACCTTCTCAATGATCTTGGCCATGAATGGAAGGTTGCTGATTTGTCTATAGTTAGCCAGTATAGAGGCATCCAGTGTTCTCTTCTTTAACAGAGGTTTCACAGCAGCTACTTTCAGGGATTTTGGTACGGTGCCTGATTGGAATGAGCAGTTAATTATCTGACACAAATCAGTGACAATTGACTTTACAACAGTTTTAAAGAAGTTTGAGGGTTTTGTGTCAAGGCAACACGTTGATGGATTCAGCTGCTGAACAGTCTCCTCTATTGTTTTTGGGTTCACTGTAATAAACTCTAACATTGTAGTTGACTCATCCCTCAGTGGTTGAAGCTGTTCAAGCTTCAACCACTGCTGGGACTGATAACTGTCACTTATTGCTTTGATATTTTCATTGCTGTACATATGTAATCATTTACTGTATTTATACAGGTAAGGAGGTGCAAACTAGAGCACAATAATGACAGCTCCATATTTGACCTCCGAACTGAAATGAGTTTGACACCCCTGCTCTATCGCTCACTTCGCTTTGTAAGACAGAAAGAAAAACTCATCAACATTTGGTTGCTCCATCATAGCATACAGTATTTATTCATTCCCAAACCTGGAAATCCTTGAAAGAGACTCGAACATAAACATGACTTAAACATCAATATATGGACATCAAATATGGAGTTGTACGAAAGATATGATTTATGATCATGTGATGAAGAAGGCCAAGCAGGTTTTTAAAAACTCAACCACTTTTATTTAGTATATGTTTATTTAATTAAGAGATATACAGGTCATTTCAAACTGTACACGCACATTTTTCTTCCTTTTGTCCAGTAATAAAGCTTATTGAATTAATGAATGATACAAATATATGGAGAAAAAAGATATATATGTAGAATATAAATATGTAATATGAATATATTTTTTATGTTAGGAAATTATTTCTATACAAATGTAGATGTTTGATGGTGCAGCCTAATTTAAAACTTTTTTTCAAATAAAAATGTCTTGTTTAGTATATTGAAATGCTTTTTAAACTGCAATAATTTAGTTGATGGACACATGCTATAAATACCACACTCATAATTGACATTTTATATAAATTTGAAGGGAATTTGTTGTTTAACGCAATGCCGTCATTTCACATTTCTGACACTAAAGGGCAGTAATCTCTTATTTTTCCATCGAGTGTTTTCACTACAGATATGCTTAGTTAGAGAAAAAGTAGTTGTTTTTTTTAACAATTAAACATTATGTTAACTTAGAAATAGAAAAATTATATGAAAACTTGTGGAATCATACTGTACCATTTAAAAAACAACTAAAGCTCATTCCTGCCAATTAGAAAAAAGAAGAAAAAAAAACTCGGAAAAGTTAAATAATTAAAAAAATAATTATGACTTAACATTTTCTATTAATATTATTTAACTTTTGCGAGTTTTTTTTTATTTTTATTTTTTAAATTGTTTATTTATTTATTTACCGGGAATGGGAATATACGGGAATATATGCAACAGTGAGAATATGAAGAAGAAAAAACTTTTTAATTAATAAAAAACTCGACCGGAAGTAAACTCATGTCAGTGAATCTGAATTCATTTTTGCCTTTTTGTGTGTGTTTTGTAACAGTTAAAATATGAACAAGGAAAGAAAAAACTTTTTAATTAAAAAAAAAAAAAAAAAAAAAAAACTTCTGGAAATCAGCTCATTCATGAAAATTCGGAGCACATTTATGTAAGTGAATCTAAATTTATTTGGCCTTTTTGTGTGTGTGTTTTGGAACAGTGAAAACTCGAACAAGGAAAGAAAAAAAAATTTCAGTGAAATAAAAACATATACACCGGAAATGAGCTCATTCATGAAAATTCCGAGCACGTTTGTGTCAGTGAACGCGTCCTATTTCATATCCAATGAGACCCCGCCCTGCCCGCTGTGAGACAGCCCAGGACCGTCGCTCTTCGCCCGGCTGAACTGTACCAGACTGTCACGGAACCACCCGGTACTCCCGTTAGCTCCCGTCTGAGAGCTGACGTTTTGTCCGGTGAAATGGGATGATGTAGCGGACAACTCTCTGGACTAACAGCGCATTTAACGGGTGTAGCATGCTAGGCTAAAAGAACACACACGGAGTGAAGCGGGGCGGTAACCAGAGCGAGCTAACGGAAGCTAACGGAACGTTCACCTGTGGAGCGGCTGCTGGGATGGACCGGGCCGGGGATAACGACCCTTCGGCTCCACCTGCACTCGACCCCAGCGGGAAGAGACCCTCCACGGAGGAGGAGGAGGGCGGCGCGGAGGCGAAACTCTTTGGTAAAGGTCCCGCGGCCACCTCCCTCCTCCAGATCGCCATCAGGAACGGAATCTACCAGAGCCAGGCGGCCAAGACCATGAACCTCACGGCCAACGTCTACAGCCTGACGTCCGGTGGGAGCAGCAGTAGCAGCAGTGGAGCGTCGGTGAACTCCTTGCTGAGCCGGAGGAGGCACCGGCATCGGAGGAATCTGTCTCTGGGAGCCCCCACCGGGACGTCCTCCACCGAGGCGTCGCCTCTTAGCACCCTGAGCCTGGACAGGAAGACCTTCCTCCGGCAGAAGCAGACCAAGCAGCTCCAGGCCTCGGATCGGACCTGGGTGAGGGCAGAGCTCCGGCGGGGCTGCATCCACGTCCATGACTGGCTCTCTCCATCCTACCCCCGACCCGTGCTGTGCACCCTGGACACCAGCGCGGCGGAGGTGGCCTCAAGGCTGGAGGGGGGCAAGGCTGGAGGTGTGCTGAGGATCTACGTCCAACATGTGGAGGATGTTGTTAGCAGTAGAGACAGTAGTAACGGGTACTCTGATGACAGCAGGAGTCTGGAGCTGAAAAACCACCAACCTGAGGAGGGGGGTCACTGTCAAACCCTCACCCAACAACCCTACTGCCTGGCCCCTGACCCTGCCTTCACTCCAGGTTTACTACTGGATGATGACAAAGCTGCTAGTAACTCATCATCAGAGGTTTATCTGAATGAAATTATCTGTGTGGATTCCAGTCTGAGTGCAGCTGATTCTTATGGAGCCTACTCAGGATCAGACATGGAGAGCAGCACCTGTGAGGACTTCAGTCCAGGAGGCCCCGGGACCACAGACCACAGGGACTCCCTGTCCCTGAGCGATGGCCAGGGATTGGCCACCGACTCCTCTCTGACCAGCCAGACCTGTGACAGCACCACAGAGGAGGGTCCAGACCCGTTTGAGAGCTCCTCAGATGAAGTGGAACCCAACACGTCTCCGACACATTCCAACGACAGCTCCTGTACCTCCAAACCGGCCTGGACCCCAGACTCCAAATCCACCAAAATGGCTTCCAAATGCTCCACCACGTCCCAGGCTCGGCCCTTGACCAGCCTAGCATCTGTCCAACCAGAACCCAACAACACAGACTGGTCTGAAACCATTACTCCCAGTCCTAGCCCGGCCCTGTTCCTCCAGCTCCATGGTGGGGCAGTGAGACGACTGGCAGATGATGAAGCACCTCTGCAGATACTCAACGATTATCTGGCACATCTGGGCTTTGACGACCCGTGGAGAGTCCAGGAGGAGGGGATGAACCCAGAGATCGGTTGCCTCATTCGCTTCTATTTTGGTGAGTATGAACTCAGAAAAAAAATAATCAATTCGGTGATATATCGCATTATTTCACTGGGCGATTATTGTATCGATCCAAAAAATGTACAAATTGTTTTTTAAATCATGTTATAACATATGCATGGCATGTCAACACCCAGTCACGTAGTGTCAGTGAGCCACATAAGACAGTTTTTTCAACCTTGGGGTCGTGATCCCATGTGGGGTTGCTTGAAATGTCTAGTAATTGGTAAAAAAAACAAAAAAAAAAACTTTACTGATTAAACATATATTTTTACATTTTAAAAAATATCCTTTTTCAAATTAGCACATCACACACACAATATATATCTAACAACCGTATTCTATACTTAACGTTTCTGAAAATATAAATCTAGCTCAAATACAATGCAGTACAAAAATATCTGAAGTGATGCATTTTGTAATACATTTTAATAAACATGATCAAAAACTAATTGTAAAAAAAAAAAAATGTCTCTGAGGTCACCAGACATTTGTGATATAAACATGGGGTTTTGACCCAAAAAAAAGGTTAAGAACCACTGACGTAATGTGTGGTTAAACTACATCACTCCTCTATGCATTTTAGCTGGAAGTTGATTGCACTTTATTTTAGGGCTGCTCGATTGTAGAAAAAAAATATAATCACGATTATTTTAGTCATAATTGAAATCCCGATTATTTGTCAACCAAAAAGTTGTTTATTTTTTGTACAAAATAATACAAAATATATTCTTTAAACATAAATAAAATCCTTCAAACACTAAAAAGAAGAGGAGGAGCTTGCATGCGCGTGCATTAAACAACTCAAAGTTAATATTAATAATAGTTTTTTTTTCTCGTATGTGCCAAGCTTTATTCTTTGTAGATATCCTAAATTGTGGAAGTTTGTTTTATTTAGCAAATAAAACATATGTATAATTGATTTTTGATTTTTTTTTAATAAATTTTTTTTTTCACGATTGTTGTTTTGTAATCGTTGAGTGTAATAATCAAAACCGTAATCGAATTTCGATTATTTGCACAGCCTTACTTTTTTTTTTTTATAAAACATACTGGGCACGTTATAGATATGTGGTAACTTTTTTTTTTTTCTTTAAGAATTTAAAAACAACAGAATCAGAATCTGTCGTAGAGGCAAAAGTTAAACTTTTTTGAAAAATGTTATTTGACAGTTTAATAAATATACCACTTGTTTTTGATATTTGTACTTGAATTTAGGGCTGCACAATTATGGCCAAAATCATAGTCACGATTATTTTGATCAGTATTGTAATCCCGATTATAATCACCATTATTTATCATGTTAGGAAAAAAAATCTGTTTTATTACACTACTTTTAAACAAATAATGTGTGTACAGTTTACAGTGCAACATTAAGCTTTAAATAACAGTTATACTAAAAACATAAGAAGAAAAAAAACCCAATAATTTTAAATGTACCACGAGCTAACTGAATAAATACACTATTACAGAGTGCAGAGCACATATTTTATAAATGTAAATATTGCAGACGATCAGGTTAATTTAACAAAAATCGGGATCACGATTAAAATTTGATTAATTGTGCAGCCCTACTTGAATTGAATTACAGTTGGTTACCATTTACTTGTTCTCGCAAGTTTAAAAATAAATAAATAAATAAATTGTATTTCATGCCATTTTCCACTTGTAAAGGTGAAATTTGTAATTCTTGATATTGCGAGGTGTATCGTATTGTTTATTATCGGGATATATCGTATCGTGATATGTGAATCGTATCGTCAAAGTCATGGCAATGCACACCCTAGTATGACCCTGGTTCTGTTTGGTACAGTTTGGTTCTGTACGATACAGTTTGGTACAGTTTGGTTCTGTTTGGTACAGTTTGGTTCTGTCTGGTACAGTTTGGTGCCGTAGGACGTTCCAATGGTGGAGAAGCTGGGACACTTTTTCGTCTCTTTTGTTCTCCATTCATTCCCAGCGTAGCGTGAGCCGTGTCTTTGTGTTTGCTCAGTGGAACTGTCAAACCAGTGCATCCATTATTGTCTTGATGGCACAATACGCCGTGTTGTTCCCGCGCCCGGTCTCTCTGTGTGTGTAGTGGGCGGACTGGGAGACACATCTGGAGGTTACAGGTTTGATCTCCTAACAGGTTCCACTCACTTTGTCTCCTTGTTATTGTTCATCTCGGGGCTTCTGCTCTTGTTTTGCTGACCTGGAGGATAAGAGGATAGAAAAGCAGCCGTCATGTCTTATGGGATTAACGCAGCACAATCATGTTTTTTGACCTTCTTTTTTTTTTTTTTTTACTACACCATTAGCGGACAGTGAAGGGATTAGGAGTGCAGAGCATCTGCTAATAGATCAGAAGTTGTGATGTTTGATCTTGATAGCGTACACTTCATACACGTTCTGCATGTCCAATGATCCGAGGAGGAGGAGGAGGCGGAGGAGGAGGAGCTCTTTGAGAGATCTGATACATTTAGTATTTTCTCCTCCTCAGGAACAAACTGGGAGTTAAAGGAACAGAATAGGAGTGTGAGTGGCCATGAGTCTGACGATACGAGTCACTATTTGCATGCCACGATTCAATATATGCCTACACTAAACAATATGATGCACATTTATCTTGATATCAATTACAAATTTCACCTTTTTTCCAATTTTTTTTTGAAATTTTCACCAGTACAAAATGGTATGAAATACAGTTGATTTCATTTTTTTTTTTAATTTGTGAGAATAATTAAATGGTAACTAACTGTAGATCAGGTACAAATATAAAAAACAAGTCAAATGACATTTAAAAAAGAAAGTTAAACTTTTGCTTATACAACATAACTTACAAGTTAATCAAATCTAATTGATCTCAGTAAACATAATTTAAAAGTTAATCTAATAAGTAAACATAACTTATAACAAGTTTATCAAATCTAATTGATCTAAATAAATGTAATTTCCAAGTTAATTAAATCTAATCTGATCTAAGTAAACATAACTTAAAAGTACAAAATGGTATGAAATACAATAATTTCATTTTTTTTAAACTTAACCGAACAAGTAAATGGTAACTAACTGTAATTCAAGTACAAATATCAAAAGCAAATGGTGTTTATCAAAAACACCACTATATTAAGTAAATATAACTTAAAGTTAATTAAATCTAATTGATCTAAGTAAACATACAGTAAATCAGCATTTTTTTTAGTTTAAAAGTTAGGTATGACCGAATGTTTAATTAGTTAAATGAATCTAATTAATCAAACATAATTTCTTTTATTTAAGGCAATATTTTTTCGCACGATCAATTATTGATATGCTTGTGCTAAGTATCGATTTTTTTCAAAAACTTTTCTGCTTTTTCACTAAAATGTGCAGGTACGTCTTCACAGAAATGTTGTCACTGTTTGTTGAAGGAACCAATATATTGTTTACTGTAATATTTCACTATACTGGTGTCACTGGTGAGAAAGACCCTATTTGTTGTTTACATAAAGCATTATTAGAGATACTTATTAGTTTACATTGGTATGTTGACACTTATTTACAGAAATGTTGCACTAAAATAGTGTCACTGTTCATAGGACACTTTTTCAATTTATTGTCTTTCAGAAATATAAAATAAAAATTGTATTTTTTCACTTAACTTTTTTTTTTCTTGTTATGTCATAGATTATCGTAGATTGATTTCTGACCAATATATCAATAATCGCAGTATTGTCATATCGTGAAATAATTGTTATCGTGTATCGTATCATGAGGTACTCAGAGGTCCCCACCTCTAGTACGTCACATGCTTGTTGTTCAGTGACAGGAGCTCATTTTTTCCCGTAAACAGCGCGTATGTGTCGACTGATGAAGGCAAAGCAGAGACAGAAATGATTCTGACGTTGCTCGTCTACATGTTTTCAGACAACATCACACGTTCCACGCTGTGTTTTTCCCTGTAACACTGAACTCTGCATGTGTAGCACGTTTTAGCAGAACGCACCAACGTGTCACTACTTAATTCAGTGTGATTTCAGCACATCTGATGCATAGAAATAAAAAGATATAACTATAATTCACTCAGTTAACTATTTTAAGGATGTTTGACATGATTTTGAGAAAGTTAATAGCATCAAATTATGCTCTTTATATAAAGAATAAAGAGTTGACTTTACTCCAAAAATATATGCAAAGTCATCTTAAAAAAAGTAATTTATGTTGACTTTATCACATCTAATGATCTAAGTCAACAGCATTTATAAGTTAATCAAAATTAATAGTAAACATAAAGTAAACATAACTTATAGCTTAATGGAATGTAATAAGTAAACAAAACTAAAGTAAACATAATTCATAAGTTCATTGAATGTTCGGTAATTGATCTACATAAACATCATTTATAACTTGAATCTAATTGATTTCGGTAAACATAACTTATAATTTAATCAAATCTAGTTGATGTAGTTTAAAAGTTAGCATTTTTTTTTTTAAAGAAATCAACTTATTCTTTAGTGTATGACCTAATGTTTAAAATTCATGAAGTTTTTAAAGATTGTGAATTTGTAACTATTATAACTAATATTTGTGACTCAATTAACAAACGCAACAATAACAACATTAATAAACACGATTTTAATCAATATTTTCCGTGTAAACGTGACCTCCTCCCCCTCTCCTCCTCCTCCTTCTCCTCCTTCTCCTCCTCCTCCTCCTCATCCTTCGTTGGTTTTTGTGTTGCTTGGATGGTTCCTGCTTCAGTTCCTCGTGCTTTGCAAACATTTTGTTTATGACTTTTTTTCTTCACACATGCTGATGATGCTGTTTTTTCACACAGAGTGAAGTTTACAGTGGATCAATCTTTTTTTTCTGATCTAATCAGAGATCAGAGCAATAACATTGATCCAATCTGAAACAGAAGCAAAGTTGGCTTTAAGAAGGCTATTTTTACTGTGCGTTTGGACTGTGGCCTTTAACGTACTCGTGATGTGTGTGTGATGTGTGTGATGTGTGTGTGTGTGTGTGTGTGTGTGTGTGTGTGTGTGTGTGTGTGTGTGTGTGTGTGTGTGTGTGTGTGTGTGTGTGTGTGTGTGTGTGTGTGTGTGTGTGTGTGTGTGTGTGTGTGTGTGTGTGTGTGTGTGTGTGTGTGTGTGTGTTTTATCTGTGTGTGAATGATTGCTGTCAGCACTGAGCAGTGATGGAGCCGTCTGATGCTGATAGGCTGAGGCTGTGTCTGCCTCTTGTCCCAAAGCTTCCTCATGGCTCTAATGTCTTAATGGCTGTCGTTATCAGATCGGTTCTGAACCATTAACCCTTTCATCACTGCTGTGTTTCACCCCAGCCGAGAGACGGACACCAAAACACTTTAGTTTGAGACGATTAGACGAGAATAATTCATTATTGTCACTGTTTGATCTCGTTCGGGTGACAGTAACACTTTGTCATGTTAACTCTGCCAAGTCGTATCGAAATAGGAAAATAATACAGAATAGAATGAAAAATAAACAAACAAAATATTATAGATTAACAACAAAGTAGTAGTGGATGTGCATTGCCATGAATCTGACGATACGATACGTTTCATGATTTGCATGTCACAATATCAATATTTAGAATTTTTACCAAGTACAAAATGGTATGAAATACTATCTACAACAGATTCTGATTCTGTTAAGTTCTTAAATTCTTAAACAAGTTTTAATGAACTATGGCCAGAACGTCACCATGCCGATTACCACGTTCCTGAGAATTCAATCAAATAAATTATATTATTCTAAGGTGCAGCGGTTCATTGATTTATACACTTCTTTTCAATATTTATCTGATATTTATCCGATATTGACAACAAAAAAAAAAGTATTAGCCAGCATCAAAAATCTATTTATGCACTTGGAAAGTGAAACAAAAGTTGTTTTTTTGGAACTTTTGAGTTTATTTTCCAGGGTTTTCTGATTCATTTTTTTTGTTTATTTTATTCAGTTGTAGAATATGCTTATTGTTTAAAATTTACCTTTTTATTTGATTTATTGAGCTTTAATTATATTTATTCACTTGTAGAATATGCTAAACTCGCGATTATTTAACAGTTTAAAAATATAATGTTTTACTTTTATTGGATTTATTTTGGGTTATTTCCAATTTCTATCATTATTTTATTCACATGTAGAATATGCTAAAATTGCGGTTTTTTTACACTTTTTACACATATATATATGTTTTTACTTTTTATTGGATTTATTTAGGGTTATTTTCAATTTCTATAATTATTTTATTCACTTGTAGTATATGCTAAAGTTGCGGTTATTTAACACTTTAAAAACATAATTTTCAGTTTTTTTAAGTTAATTTTCTGATCAGTTTTTTTATTCATTTTATTCAATAGTAGCGTATTCTTTTGTTTAAGGTTAATTGGTTTAATAACAAGTGTGATACTTCAGTTGCTCTCTATTGTCTGTTTGAGTAAAATTACTTGATCAAGCCTTTCCACACTACAAAATAAGTATTTAATTATACTGTAATTATTTTATTAAAGAAGTATGTATGATTCATGCTGATATCGGATCAATGTCGGTATCGGCCGATACGCAAGGCAGCAATATCGGTATCATATCGGAAATGAAAAAGCTGTATTGGGACATCCCTAATTTTTTTTAGCTACATTTTTATGCAGTCCAATTGACAGTATTATTAAAAAATAAATCACACGTATTAACAAACATTTAGAAATAAATAGATTTTACAGTAAGAGAGCGCTCTAGTTCTCAAGTTATAACAATTATCTCTGAGCTCAAGGATATTTAGAGAGCAAAACTAGCAAACATAAGGTGGCCCACAGTGTCCCTCCCTCTTCGTGTGTGTGTGTGTGTGTTTTAGTGTATGTGTGTGTGTGTGTGTGTGTGTGCAGCACCAGCAGAAAGTAGCACATGTTGTCGGTGCCAGACAGACTCAGCACGTGCTGACGCTCAGGGAAACAGAGACGCTCACATTTCACCTCCTCAGAGCTTTCTAGTTCCAGTCACTGCAGCTTCCCGTTCACGCAGAGGTCACCGCTCGGCTCCTCAAGGTCAGAGCGGCATCGATCAGAACCAGCACGGGCTGAGAGGAGGGAGGGCGGGGTTTCCCTCCTTTTGGAGATGCTCGGTGCAGCCGGGGACACATGACCGTGTTTACCCAGGGCGCGTCTCCTCCACGAGGATGTTTCTCTTTCACAAAAAGAAAGGGAAGGAAAAGGCGGCACTGTGTGTGTGTGTAAACTTACACACAACAGGGAAGGGCGGACACCATTTAAATGAAAGCATGACATTGACACATTGGTCAACGTTTAAGCAGCATTGTCATGGCTACTTGCAGGGAATTAATTCACTGCACCTACAAAGCAGAGCCTGCTCTTTATGGTGCTCTGAACAAAAGTGTGACACATTTATTCAGTGACTGTATATTCTTAAGGTTTATATTGGTCAGCACAAACCAGGGTTGGGGTCAATTACATGTTTCAGTCACATTGTGTTTTCAATTACCCATGTTCAATTATAATTCAATTACGATTACAGTGACCAGCATTTTTTCCAATTTCAATTAAATTACAATTGTTTTTTTATCCTCAAAAAGTGAAATTTGCCCAGCCAAATAAACTATATAGAGGAAACCGTGCATTAAAAACACACTTCAAATGAAGCTCTGCATTCGTTATTTTCAATCACAAGATAACATGATCACCAGTCGAATCGTAACACTTAGAGAACATGGTTATGGGTGGAGTTGGACGTATTTCTTGGTCCTACTTTTGAGTTATTTGCCCGTTTTCCGCTGAAAAATACTGTGTAAATATATAATATTGTTCCTAAACATGCATGTAAGACATTTCCGTGTAACAGTGCGCTGACATGCTCGGGTGGCTGAAGTTAGCGAGTAAATCACAGACTGTTGAAGACACAAAAACCATGAGTCCTTTTGGGTGGGAGTCCTTAAGCTGCACACTGTTTAAGGGAGTGTTAAGGTTCCTTAGGAGAGCTCTTCTTCTCCGCTTTATTGTCTACTACCAAACCTCAGAGTTGGATCTGTCGCCCCGTTATATCGATATATTTAACATCTCCTGATTATTTAGAGCAACCAAAAGCAGCACAAATTGTCATGATATAAAAAGACATATTTTTTTTAAAGTTTATAAAATTAATATGGTACAAAATAATGTTTTATTAGGCATAGATCTTCTAAAAAGGACGTTCCAAAGGTTTTAGGACACATTTATGAAAACAGTGGAGGATCCCTTTAACAACTTGGCAACCGTAGAGAATAATAAGCATAATAAATCTACACATGTATCAAAGGAAAAGACCTGTAATTAAATGTGTGTTGTTACACCAGCTGCTCTGTGTGTGTCAACGACTTCAGGCCTTTTTTCCTCGTCCGTTGCAACACGAGCACACAAACGCATCGTTTTCAGCTCAAAGCCCGAGGACAAACAGGAACAGCCAGTCCTGGCCCCGCAGACACAGATAAAGACGCAGTGGCCTCCGCGGCAACCACAAACAAACGTGGCTCGCACAAAGGTTTACATTCATGGAAGTTGTAGAAGTAAAAAAAAAAAGTGCAGGCTGGGATCAGCTGACCCAGGAGGAGGAGGAGGAGGGGGGGGGAGGCCTGTAATCCTCGTCAGGTGATTTCTCGCTTGATGTTGGTCAGACTTTGTGAGAGAAGCCAAGCGTCACATAGTAAAGACATAAAAACATGACAGTGTTCATTTAAATTTAGGAAGTTTCTGAGTGGAGTTTGCATGTTCTCCCAAAAGATGCATGTGAGATTATCTGTGGATGTGAATGCCAATGTAGGGCATTCATTTACACGCTGTTTTTCACTGAAAAACACATGATTAAAATGTCAAGAAACTCTGCCCATAATCCCGTTCAAAATCATGTACTATGTGTTACGGTTAGAGTGGTGATCGTGTCATCCTGTGACTGAAAATGAACGTGTTGGTTCAGATTATAATGACTGCATTCTAATTTGAAAAGGCTCAGTGGTCTCCAAACCAAGGGGTGCACCCTCTAGGGGGGAGTGTGACGTCATGACAGATTGGGCCGTGATGGGGGGGAGTGAGAATGGCCTTGAACATTGGGCATCATGAAAAATAGAAGACAACTTTATTATTCCTATTCTAAAATATGTATTTTAAACATTTTATGTTATTTTAAGGAGTTTTGATAACATTTTTCAATAAACGTTAAATTTTTAAACATTTCTTTCTAAGAAAAGGTTGCAATTGGGGGGTGGGATTCTGAAATGTTCTCGTTCTATTAAGGGCGCGCAACAGAACAAGTTGAAGAACCTCTGGTGTAGCTCTTGGTGTGTTAGCTGAACTGGAGATGAGTTTACCTGGTGACACTCTTGATTTCAAATCAGGCAAAAACATTTATGGACAATATTGCACATTTACACACTTCTATTCACCAGAAAACTAATGATTGAATG
Organism: Gouania willdenowi; assembly: GCF_900634775.1. Classification (NCBI taxonomy): domain Eukaryota; kingdom Metazoa; phylum Chordata; class Actinopteri; order Blenniiformes; family Gobiesocidae; genus Gouania; species Gouania willdenowi. Next base: position 3,484,013 of record NC_041047.1, read on the forward strand.
TCTAGAAAGTGGTGCAAACAGTCAAATATTTCCTATTCCACCCATAATCCTCGCTACATGTTCCGTTTTGTTTAGTGATCATGTTATCCTGTGACTGAAAATGAATGCAGAGCGTCATCTGAAGTGTTTTTATTCTGTTGGTTCAGATTATTATTCATTCTAATGTGAAAAGGCTCTGGTAAAGAGATGAGTTTAGCTATTGGTGTATTAGCTGAACTGATGATGAGTTTACCTGGTGACACGTCACCAGGTAAACTCTCCAATCGCACGGCTGTGCACGCTTTCCTACAAATCGTGAGTTTGAATCTCCGTTTGTCGGTAATTAAAAGTTTCACAATTAGTACCACACATTTACTTCCAATGTATTTTTCCTGTCGAACGCATGGCTAATGGTTAGCATTGTGGCTAACGTCACTCTTGCAATGTACCGGTAATCTTATGTGATTTATGCGCAACTATCCTGTTTATGCAAATAATTTGAAACATATGAAATATACAATTATTAACAGTCGTTCAGTTGACTCCAAAAAACCAATTGAACATGTTTGGTACTTTGTCAGGAAGTTTAATAGCAATGAAATCATCTAAACAGGAAAAATGTAAAATTTCAGAGAAATGGAAATGCAATTTGGGGAATTTTGAAACTCAAAATGGGAGGTCCTTAACTGTAGATGGAGTTTTATCCATAATTCTTCTTACTGTAGAGAGGAGTTTATATGATTTTTAAGTATTTGGTGTTGAAGTTCGTTTAACTTCATGTTTGTAAATGGTGGGAAAGCTTGTGAGCAGAGGTCAGGTGGGTCACCTGAATGTTGTGGGAGAAGCACGGAAACAAAAGGGAGAGCATTAAGGAATTCAGCTGATGGAAGAGGAGAAACACCCAATGAGAGGCACCATTGTTCCAGGGGGGGTTCTGCCTCCAATGGTGACCTTGGTAACTGGTGATACGACACCGAGGGATCGTTTTATTTTTCTGCTTTGCTCATCATCATCATGAAGTGACTGTGTTATCACTGCAGCCAGGGGAGGAATGATTGAACGTGATCCCCAGATAAAATAGTGACCAGTTGAACCAGAACAGCAGCATGTTTGATTACTCAATAGGACCTCTTGGAGTTGGGCAACGCAAATGCAAATGAGGTCACCTGATGAGGCAACATGGAGCGCTGAGGCTGCTGCTGTAAGATGTTACATAAGCAGCTAATCTGCTTTGTGTGTGTGTGTGTGTGTGCGTGCGTGCGTGCGTGTCCCTCTCTCTCTGCTTCCCTGCTGACACTGTGAAGTTCGTGGAAACTGTAGAAAAGCAACGAAGAATGTCGGGAAGATGAAAAGCAGCTGTTTTCTGTTCCTAAACTCTGCATCTCACATCTCAGAGTAGCATTAAATCATTTGTGTGTGTGTGTGTGTGTGTCCGTCCCTCTGCAGGTAAGCCTCGCTGCGTGGGCGGCTCTGAGCGCGTGCAGCTCTCGGGCGTGTTCAACGTGCGTAAAGGGAAGCTGGCCCTGCCCGTGAACCGCTGGTCCAGACGTCAGGTGACCCTGAGCGGGACCTGCCTCATCGTGTCCTCGGTGAAACACGCACACACGGGAAAGATGCACATCCTCCCCCTCATTGGAGGAAAGGTAGCGTCACACGTCTCATTAACTACACACGCATTTTTCCCAAAAAGAAAACACCGACCTCGACATACTCACCTGTGTACTGGCCCATACGTGTCTATATCTTCTATTTTGTATTCTGCTGTTTTATTTTATTTGATTTATCTGCTGCTGAAACTGTGCAAATTTCCCCTTGTGAGACTAATAAATAGATTAGAAAGAATAGAATAGAATCATTTTATTGTCATTGCACAAAGTACAACAAAATTGCACAGGCCCCTCCCACAACATTCAGTTGGACTAAAAACTTCATCATAAAGTTCAGTATAAAAGTTAATCCGAATCAAAGTGCATGGGTATAAAAAGTTAATCAGTTTTAAAGTTAACAAAGGTTAATATCTTCATCTTTTGTCTTTATCTTTTATGGCAAAATACAATATAGCACAGTGTTTTTCAACCTTGGGGTCGGGGCCCTATGTGGGGTATCTTGGAATTAAAATCAGATCACCTGAAATGTCTAGTATTTGGTATAGCAAAAATAAGAAAACGTATTTAAAAACATTGTTTTAATAATTATTTTTCAAATACACATCACACACAATAAGTATCAAACAACTGTATCATATGCTTAAACTTTCTGAAATATAAATCTGCAGTATGAAAATATCTGAGGTGGCACATTAATCCTGGCTACTTATTTGTATTTACAACACATTTTAATAAACATGATCAAAAACTAATTCTAGGAATAACAAAATGGGGTCGTGAACCTTTGATATTGTAGATAAATAAGTTGTTATTGTCCAAAGGTTTGAAAATTATTTCACAAAGACTTAAAAAATGACGGAAGTCAATTACCTTTATTATGCATTATAACAATATGTCTCTTATAAACTTTATTAACATCTTTCAATCATTCAAACAATGAGAAACATCTCATTGAAATGTAAAAATTAAATACATTTTAAATTAAAAAAAACTCAAGGTTTACAGAACATTAAATAATCATTAAATCTACACTTCAATATTAAATAACTGTGAAAGTTTTTATCCCATGCTGACAGTGAGCTTTATTCTGTGACTGTTTGTTGTCATGGAGATGGAGGTGATGAGGTCTTGACCAGATGATGGAAAATCTGTCTTAACTTCCTAGAGCTGGGCTTTTCAACCTTGGGGTGGGGACGTGATGTGGGGTTTCATGGAAATAAAATGGGGTCACCTGAAATATTTATATTTTAATTAAAAAATAAAAACAGATTTTTCAATTGCAGTATAGAATGGTGCTGGGTTTTAAACCTAAGGATCATGAACCCATATCCGGTCGCCTGGATATAACATTAAAATAGGGTCACATGAAATGTCTAGTAATAATAAAATTAAAATAAATTTAAAAAAATGTTTTTTTTTATTCATGAATTTTATTTTGTTTATTGTTTTGTATTTATCTATTTTGAACAATTAAAAAACAATGCATATTATCACAGAAATATATTTACAGTGCAGGAAGAGAAAGAAAGTGAATAATTATTATTTTTCAAATTAAACCACCACACGCAATCTCAAACATATTTCTATACTTTGAATTTCTGAAATATAAAACTCGTTAAAAAAAGATGCAGCATAAAAAATATCTGAGGTAGTCGCATATTGTCACTTTGTGCTCTAATACTGGCTACTTCTGTATTTGTAACACAGTAGAACAAACTGTGAAATCTGAAAACTTACAGCTCAGAAAGTTGTGATATAAAAATGAGGTCACGACAAGAAAAAGGTTGGGAACCAATGCTATAGGCTAAGTTTCTCCCATTTCAAACCCCTCTCTGAACCTCCATGGAGGTTTGACCATCCAGGAGAGTCTTCCTGCTGATTTTTTTTAATTAAATCCACCAGTATTTGACTTTTTCAGTCCATCTTGGACTGTAGCCTCATGTGAGACGACTTCGTCAAAACAAAGCAGCATCTTTGAGTAAACTTACTGTGATCACATGATACTGGTTGTAAAGACCAACTCATTAGCTTTCAGAACCTGGTGGGATTTCTCAGATAGAGCAAATATTAGCAGAGTTATGATCATTTAAATTAACGTGTTCCCCTAGATGCGTTCAGGGTCCCTGGGAAATCTGGACATTTTAATGAGTTTGTAAATTCCTGACTGATTTCTTTATTTTTTTTTTATAAAACTCATTTTCTAACTGAATTAGTGAGCCGTAGCATACATTTTAGCATAAATCACACCTTATATAAGCTGGAAGCTTTTGAAAATAAGAGCCCAGGCTGCTGTGTCGTTTCTACAGGTGGAGGATGTGAAGAGACACAGCCACTGCTTGGCCTTCAGCTCAGCTGGAGCTCAGAGTCAGACGTACTACGTCAGCTACGACTCGTACACGGAGCTGCTGCGATGGCACAAAGCGGCGTCAAAGGTAACGTTTCCTCCTCTTCTCTCTGTGCTTTATTGTGTGTGTGTGTGTGTGTGTGTGTGCGTGTGTGTGTGTAAGCCATGCTCTGCTCCTGTCCCTCAGATCGCCTCTCAGAGGGTGAACTCTGTGGACCTGTCCTGCTGCAGCCTGGAGGAACTGCCGACTCAGCTGTTCTACAGCCAGGACCTTACGCACCTCAACCTCAAGAACAACTTCCTGTCCCCGCACAAAGGTGTCCCCGCCCTCACCAGGTGAGACTGAGCTGTGTGTGTGTGATGGTTTTATATAAGGTTGTGCAATTATAGAAATAATACACTCAACGATTACAAAAACAACATCATCGAGAAAAACTATTATTTATATATTATTAATTATACATGTGTTTTATTTGATAAATAAAATCAACTTCCACAATTTAGGATATCTATATTTTAACTTTGCACCTTTTTATTTATTAGATTAGATGGACTTTATTAATCTTTTTGGAATGCTCCGTCAGGGAAATTACATTTGAATAATTGTGATATAATTGAGCATTTCTAGTTTTATGGACTTTATTTCCTGTTCTCAGGTAAACAAAAACAAACCCCACGTTATTATCAGGGATTCAAAGATATTTCCCATTCAACGTCTTTAACCCTGACCCCTATTGTTTTAATTTAATTTTTTTTTAATATCTCCCGATAGCAATAAATTCCTGATCAGAAACTCACATTTTTCCTTCGCCTACAGAACTGCAAACTGTTGTTTCTAATTTAGTAAAATAACTTAAAACTGCAAATCATCATTTATTTTATCAGATAAAGACAAAAAAAAAAGAAAAAAAAAAGTTTGGTACATTGCATTGTGGGATATGGAGTCCTGACTCTGTGAGTTCTTGTGTTTGTCCCCAAAACTGTGCATAAAGTGACTTCCCAACACATTTCTGATGTTTTCACTGAACGTTGTGGTTTAAAAGACGTTTAAATAAAAGATCTGAATCCAGAATGTAGCTGAATGTCTGACAGAGTGAGGTGATGTCATGGATCACAGTCAGAATGAATGTCAAACACTACTATGCATCAGTGTACAGGACTCCGCATCCCACAATGCAATGCACCAAACTTTTCCAACAATGCGAATAAACCGAGTGTTTACAGTGAAGATGAAAACAAAAATTCTGGCGTCATTTGTAACCTTTTTAAGGAAATAATGTTTGATTTATTGATGTATGATTAATACATCTATTGATCCTATACTAAGTCTTTATCTGGTTAAAATACCTTATCAATGAAGACAATACAGTGTATTAAATTATATACAGATAAGATTATATAGAATAATGTTTGATTTGATTTATATTGATCATGTAAATGGAAACTTGCATGATCATGTGATCAACACATGCTAATTGCTCATTTCTTGCCACACACAAAACATACATATTTAACCTGTACATTGGTGGTTAAATTAATCTGTTCCCACACAATTAAAATCTCTATTTTCTTCCAGAAATAGTGTTTTTGTTGGTTTAGTTTCTTACCAGGGTTTTAAAACATAAGGTTAGCCACAGGTGGACGAAAGTTGATGGTCTGTAGATGTTGCAGGAGGTGAAGTACAAAGGTGCTGAGTCATTGCACAACGTAATTTATTTTAGGTTAACAAATTGTTATATCTTGATTTTGTTTGTCATTAATAATTAATAGCCTCTGTAAAAATAAATAAATAAATAAAAAACTATTTATTTCAGTAGTTTTTTTTTAAGTTATAGGGAGCCATTGCAAAAGAGTCAAAGAGCCACATGAGGCTCCAGAGCCGCAGGTTGCAGACCCCTGGGTTAGCATATGACGTGAAATACAATACAATGCAGCGAGGAGTGCAGTTTTGATTTGCAGAACAAAAGGAGAAACAGATCTAAACTTCCCTAATTTTTCCTTGCTTACTAGGTATCAAAATAAAGTATTTGGTCACTTAGTAACTGATGAAATGAGATGATGATGATGATGATGGTGGTGGTGGTGGCATGTAGAGGCAATGTTGAATGTTATATGTCCAGGTCAATATGTTGGCAAGAAAATGTTCAATGTGCTCAGAAAATGTTAAAAGACATCTCTTCATACCTTCCTCTACTGTACTATATACTGCCCCCTTGTGGGCTAGGTTTAAAAAGCCGAGCTCACCTAATTTAAGCTCCAAGTTTCCAATAACGACTCAGTGAGGAAAGTGTTTAAAAAGCCTGATGGACGAGTGCAACTTATTTATTTTGTTTTGTAAGAGAAACTTGATGTATAAATGTATCTGTCGATCGTCCAGCTGTTGACCAATACACGTCAAAGCTCTGTGTGTTTCCACCACTCATCTTTGTGGAGACATTGGTTTTTTATATTAACTGTTTTTATCTGTTTCGTAAGTATTAAAGTTGCGTAATTAATCATATTTTAATCATGATTACGATTTTAGCCTTCACGATTAAATTAACCTGATCTTTTGCAATTTTTACAACTAAAATGCAGACTCTTGTACGTACCGACACGCCCCCATGAGTTGATTGACATAAGTATCTAATTAGTTAGTTAGAATGAATTAATCAGACACTCGAGGCAGAAAACGTCGACAGGCTGGTGTTTCTTACCCAAAACCTGTTGGATTAAGACTAATGTTCTTAATTTTTCTTTATATTCTGAGTCTCACTCTGTAACAGTTTATATTTACAGTATATAATTAGCCCATAGTAAATTAAAAATGATTGGGTAAATTTGAGTATTTATCATTATTCTTGTTTAAAGCTTTTCTTTTGCACTCTAAACTGTTCACATATTGTTTTTTAAAAAGTAGTTGAATAAAGATACAGATGTTTTCCCTAACAGGATGAATAATCGTGATTAATAATTGTGTTTACAATATTAATCCAAATAATGGTGATGATCATTTTGGCCATAGTCGTGCAGCCCTAATATGTATGTGCTTATATCTTATGAATACTAATTGTCTTTGTTTTTAAAATGAACTCCTGAGTCTGAAATAAAGAAGGATGATGTTTGTTACTGTTTGATCAAAAGTAGTTTTGTTATGTCAAATGTCACACTCCGTACTACACACTGCAAACTCAATGAGTATATACTGTCGAGTATATACTATAGTATGATTAGGATGGTGATCGTTCCCATTGAAGTATACTTCCAAGGATAAATATCTCTGTTGATTTTCCACTTTTACTTTGAAAGTTCTGAAAACATTCGACGTGAGAAAGTGACCAAGTAGAATATCAACATGTGCTCATTTCATCCATAAAACATTAGTATGGGTAGAACGTTAGTATCAGTAGAACGTTAGTATGAGTAGAACGTTAGTATGAGTAGAACGTTAGGATGAGTAGAACGTTAGGATGAGTAGAACGTTAGTATGAGTTGTACATTAGGATGAGTAGTACATTAGGATGAGTAGTACATTAGGATGAGTAGTACGTTTGTACGGGTAGTACGTTTGTACGGGTAGTACGTTAGTATGAGTATGAGCAGTACGTTAGTACGGATAGTACGTTTGTACAGGTAGTACGTTAGTACAGGTAGTACGTTAGTACGGGTAGAAAGTTAGTATGAGTAGTACGTTAGTATGGCAACACAGCCACTCACTCAGTGGTTGGTAGTAAATGGTAACGGTAGGTGGTGGTGGTGGTGGTGTGGTGCTGAGGTATGTGTTCTATTGTTCCCGTGTAAACTCGGCCTTCCCGGGCTATGTTGTAAGGAATGTGTTTTTGCTCAGACCAGCGTGGGTCGACCCCCCTGAACCCCCCACCCTTACCCACCCTGACCCCTCTGTGACCCGGGTCAGTCTAGTTCTGACCACATGCAGCGGCCCAAGCTTCCAGGCTGTGGTCGTCCAGCGTTCACCTCCATGACGTGTTTCCTGAACGTCTGCTTCCTTTTCTTTCTCCCACAGGTTCTGCCAACTGCGAAGTGTCAGCTTAGCCAATAACGCGCTGTCCCACTTCCCACTAGCGTTGTGCGACCTCTCCTCGCTGTCAGAGCTGAACCTCAGTGGGAACTATCTCTCTGCTCTGCCCGCAGACATTGGGACGATGCACAGGTATGAAAACACTCTCATACCACACTCTGTCCTTCCTGCAGCCGCATCAGCACATTTTAATCCCTCCGTGCATCATAAACTCCTGGCTGTGCCCCCACGGTTTGTCCTTATGCTGCAGAGATGTGAGCAGCTGCTACGAGGGGACGTGAGGACAAACGCTCAGTCATGGTTCACAGTCATACACATCACATTTATCATTCCTGCTAAAAGAAAAAAAAAACAATCAAATTAGGGATTCACCGAAAATGAGAAAGCCAAGAACAAATCAATTAAAAATATGAAATACAGTATGTATATAATACTGACTTGCACAATATAAAATAAAATAATCAAATAATTAACCTGATCCCACTCATACATTAGATAATATTGTAAAAGCCTATAACTGAGTCAAATGAAATATGTTCTCATTAAAACACAAAGTGCATTGAAGTTCTTAATCTACTTTATTTTCCATGTTGTGTGCTTTGATTACAACGTGCATCATTTCTTGTGCGCGGTGCGTTAATAACATCCAAGTAATGATCTCTATAACGCAGACAAAGTACCGTCGTAATGATAAACAGAGGATCGCTGCGAAATGTGCGCTGACCGACTCTAAAACCTGATTAATGTCAGGCTGCTGTGTAGAGGTCTCCGTTAACAAACGGCTACACATAACTACAGTTGTTTAAGTGACACAGAAACATAAATCTCACTTACTGCTCCATCAACTCTGCTCAGAAAGCTCTTTAATGCTGAGATGTTTTAAAATATAGACACTCCGTGAGTCCACGGACAAGTTGCCCCGATTCCAGACAAGCACGCACTGAGCCTGAGACTGGTCCAGTCTTCATAACATCCTGTTGTGTCAGAAAATACACTTTTGAGCCATTTTCCTCTTCTTCTAACAGTTGTATTTGACATGTTGGATACAATCCCACTCACAGCGACGCTTGTGCTTTCTGTCCCTCATGATGTCCCCTCCCTGTGTGTGTGTCTAGTCTACAGAACCTCCTCCTAGACGGAAACTCTCTGAGCTGGCTGCCTGTAGAGCTGGCTTCTCTAGAGGGTCTCACCTACCTGGGCTTGTCCTTCAACTGCTTCAGCAGCGTCCCTGCAGTCCTGGAGAAGCTCAGAGGGATGGAGAGGCTGTGCCTGGCAGGGAACCATCTCTCTGTCCTGGACGTGGCCGGACTGCAGTGGCTGCCCGCTCGCTTTGTGGACCTGAGGTAGGAAACTGATGTTGTGTTGTTTACTGTACTCTTGTGATTTGTTTTGCTAAAGCTGAGTTTACCCTCCCTCCACAGGCTGAACAGACTTCAGAAGGTGACGTCGCTGGATACAGGCGAGCTGCTACACGTGGTCCACCTGGACGTGAGGGACGCAGGTCTGCAGCAGCTGGACGTGAGCTCTCTCTGCAGGCTGGAGCTGATACGATGTGACAGGAACGCTCTGTCACTGCTCAGAGTCAATGGCCACGCCCTCAAGGCTCTGCACGCCACGCACAACGGTACCGTTGCCTCTCGCCTCGTACACGGACACGTCAGGTGACACAAACTGACCCTGTGACTCGCTGTGTGTGTTTGTGTGTAGGTCTGAAGCAGCTGGAGGTGCAGCCCACCCCAGAGAACCTGACCGTCCTGGACCTGTCCTGGTACGTGGAAGAGCAGACGTGATGTTTCTGTTTCCCTCTGAGCACACTGTGTGTGAGACTGTGTGTTTAACTGTGTGTGTGTGTGTGTGTGTGTGTGTGTGTGTGACTGTGTGTGTTCTCACAGGAACAAACTGGACAGAGTCCCTGACTGGCTGTGTGACTGCAGCAGGCTGGAGGTCCTGGACATCAACCATAACTGTGTGAGCGAGCTGCCCGTACGGTGAGACTCTGACACGCACGCACGCACGCATGCATGTGTGGAAAGCACCACCCCTCCAATTTTACGTTATTTTTTTCTGTTTTTTCCTTGTTTAGATGACTTTACTGGTTATTAAACTTGGAAATCATACCAAACATGTTAAATAGGATTAGTAGTCAACTACTGTTACTATTTAACACAATATTCTATTTATGTAAATGGTATAGTTGCACTAAAATCACACAAGATGATGTCATAAGAGTGACATTAGCCACACCGCTAACCCTCAGTTTACTGTTTAACAGGAATAATCTCATGGAAATGTGTGATATGACATTATTTGGGAATCCTTTAATTACTGGTTTGATTACATGTTTTCCACGAAACCCTGTGATTGGAGAAGCTTCTGCAGTGACGTGTCACCATGTAAACTGACCACCAGTTCAGCTTTTACACCGTCAGCTAAACCCGTCTCTCTACCAGTAATGTCCCAAAACATGGACAGAAAAAGCAACGAGTTCATTGCTTTCTCCGTTTCAGAACGTGAATTCTGTTTCCTGCAATCATGGAAAATGGGAGGCACTATTTGATGTAGTTAGCATTACATTAATTATAGGTCCAATAACTTCTAGTTTGACAATGGGAGTTACGTTCTCTGAGCCGTAATCCATAGCATATGTAACAGCCTCTGCCTTAATGTGTGATGAGTTGTTATCAGGTTAGGAAGTGTTGGTTTGTAATGTGAGATGAAGGCGTGTGATTGGTTGGTTCCAGGCTTCTGTCCAGTGTTGGTCTCAGGAAGCTTTTGGTTGGTTGGAACAACATGTGTCGTCTCCCAGAGAGACTGGAGAGATCCCAGTTAGAGATACTGGACCTGCAGCACAACCTGCTGATGGAGCTCCCACACAACCTGTTCATCAAAGCACAGAGGTACACACACACACACAACCTGTTCATCAAAGCACAGAGGTACACACACACACACACACACACACAACCGGTTCATCAAAGCACAGAGGTACACGCGCACACACACGCACGCACGCACGAACACACACACACACCGTTAATCAAAGCACACACACACACCTCTGTCAGCGCTTCTCACTGTGTTTTCCCACCACCAGCTTACGTTACCTGAACGCGTCGGCCAATAAGCTGGAAGGCCTCCCAGCAGCCAGCCTATCAGAGGAGGCGTCCGGCAGCCTGGAGGAGCTTTACCTGACCAATAACAACCTGACGGACAAGTGCATCCCTCTGCTGACTGGACACGCCCACCTCAGAGTGCTCCACCTCGCCTACAACCAGCTGCAGACTTTCATCGCCAGGTGAGTTTACAGCTGTGCTTCGAGCCCCGCCCCCTCCACCCCCTCCTCCTCCGTCCTCACTCGGCCCCTCCCTCGTCCTGCAGTAAACTGGCTCGTCTGGAGCAGTTGGAGGAGCTGGACCTGAGCGGTAACAGACTGAAAGCCGTGCCCACCACCATCCTGAGCTGCCAGCGCCTCCACTCTCTGTCTGCTCACTCCAACTGTATCAACGCCTTCCCTGAAGTGCTGCAGCTGCCTGAGATCAAGGTCAGTCACTCATCACCATGGACGCATCTTCAAAGAGAACCAAGTCAAGTTACAACACTCTGTCTCCCTTAAACAGTGTGCTGTCACGCTCTGGTGGCTGAAGTTAGCGAGTAATCACGGACTGTTGAAGACACATGATGGGAGTCCTTCAACACTTAAATTAAAAATGAAATTGAAATTGAAATTCATTTTTATTTTAAAAAAATGTCTAAAATTTAAAAATATGATTTTAATCAGTTTTTATTTCATTTTATTATTACTCGACATTTCAGGGGACCCTGTTTTAATTCCAGGTGACCCCACATGGGGTCACGACCCCAAGGTTGAAAAACTCTGGACTAAAGAAACTAATATAAATTAGTCTTGTGTCTTTTGACGGTTATTGTTCAATGTTTTTTAATAAAATAAGATTATAATGTTCCATGTGTTTAATGTCAGTTGGAAAAATATGTAAAAACGTAAAAAGATGTAAAAGAATGAGATTCTGAAAGAATGAGATTCTGATGTGAGCCGTGGCAGCGACCAATGAAAAAACAGCAAACGATGTCCATCTGTTTTACAGCAGACTTTAAAACAGGGTTTGTGTAAAGTTGAAAGGATCTGAGATGTTTGATCTGAGTGTGTGTTTCCATCCCAGTGTGTGGACCTGAGCTGTAACGAGCTGACGGAGGTCACCCTGCCTGAGGCGCTGCCCCCTAAGCTGCTGGAACTGGACCTGACGGGGAACCCTCGCCTCAGCTTGGACCACAAGAGCCTGGAGCTGCTCAAGTAGGAACTCAGCAGGTTTAACCTTAGGGCCAGCAGAGACCCCCACACACCTCTGATCACCCCCCCCCCCCCCCCCTCCTCTCCACAGTAACATCCGATGTTTCCGTGTGGATCCGTCGTCGTCTGCCCCGTGTGTGAGTGAGAACCTCGGCACGCCAGCGATCTGGAGTCACAGCTACACCGAGGCCTCAGGACTCAAAAACAAGTCAGTCACTCCTGGTTTTTCACTTCCTGTCTCACTGTTTACAACGGTTGCAAAGAGGCAGAAAATTCCCAGAAGAAGCTTGGGATGAATGGGAATTTGAAATAACTAATATGGATATTTTAGACCAGTGGTTCTCAACATTTTCAGCCTGCAAATGGGAATAAAGGGGAGAGATTTTTGGGGTCCATCCATAAAGTCAGCAAAATGATTCCATTCCATTGTTCTATGAATCTGTGATAACCACGTTTATTTATTTATCTGAATAATATCCACTGTTATCCAGGAACGTTTATTATTATTATTATTATTATTTTTTGCCATAGTATATAGTCATCTTAAAGATGTAAATCCTTGTATTAATCAGAAATAAAATGGGTTAAAAGTGACCAAAAATGGTGAAAAAGGTGGTGAAATGGCATTTTAAAAAACCACAGAAATTGGTTAAAAGTTAGTTACATTAGAGTGGGCAAAAACAGAGAGAAAAAGTGGTAAAAAGGGTTCAAAGTGTCAATATTGGCTTAAAAGTGGGAGACATTTTGGGGTTAATGTAATTTCAAGAATAGGAACAATTATTTAAGTGCTGGACATGTCTTAAAAGTGGAAAAAATGTGCAGAAAAAGCATTGAAATGTGATGTAGAAGTGTCAGAAATGGGAGTAATGTAGCACAAATTAATTCAAATATGGCAACAAAAAGTGATGAAAACAGAAAATGGGCTCAAATTGTTAAAATATTCTTAGTTTCTTGAAGGCATCTGGGGACCCCCTCCCAGTGTCTCACAACCCCAACTGGGGTCCTGACCCCCAGGTTGAGAACCCCTGTTTTAGATGATGCTAAAATATATTCTTCCAACTATCTTTAACATACCTGTTAAAGGCCGACCTTTAATTTGAAAAATGTCCTGTTAATTGCCAAAGAAAGTTTCCAACTTTAAAAAGTCCTGGAATTTTGTCAACCTGTGAAATTGTTTTTTAATTTTTTTATTGTATTATTTTAAATGGATGTTAAAGTTTATACGATTATTTAAAACTACTCCCAATCTCTGGTTGATTCTGATAAATAATTCCCATATAAAGTTAATATTTTTGAACAAGTTTCACTTCCCGTGGATAAGTCCCACCCCTTTGCCTCCCTACTGTTTACTGACTCCCTCTGACATGGTAACCGTGGTAACAATGTGCCGTTTCTTGCCGTGCGCAGGCTGTGCGTGGCCGCCCTGGCTCTGGACAGTTTCTGTGGGAGTCGTGAGGCTCTGTACGGCGTCTTCGATGGAGACAGAAACGTGGAGGTTCCGTACCTGCTGCAATGCACCATGGGAGATGTGCTGGCTGAGGAGCTGCACAGGGGCCATAAAGAGGAGGACTACATGACCAACACCTTCCTCACCATGCAGAGGTACGCACACACACACACACGCTCACTAGGGCTGGGCAATATATCCAGATTTCTATTTTAGTGATATAGAGAATTATGATATCGCCTATATTGATATATTATTGTATTAAAATACTCGTTTTAGGAGTTGCTGCTTTCACTATTTCTCAGAATAGCATGAAAAGCTCAGTTAGATGATCACTAAGTGCGTCCTAGCCCAGACCTTCACCTGAACAAGCCACACTACAGAAGTCACTCACATGTACTGTCCCTTAGAGGAGAAAAAAGGCAGACGTAGAAAATGTTAATAAATGTCCCATTGTGTATTTTTCCCTCCTTTTGTGTATTTTGTTGTCCTATAGAGTATTTCTGTGTATTTTCCTGTCATTTTGAATGTCTGTTTGAGTCGTTTTCTGTACTTTTTTGGTATGTACTGGTATGTTGTTCTTGGATTTTTGCTTTTCTTGTGTGTATTTCTGTTTATTTGTTCATTTTTGTTGTTTTTTTTGTGTATTTTTGTATTTCTCTTGTTCTTTTGTTTATTTTTTTTGTCCCTTTGTGCATTTTTTTTCTCTTTCTGTTCACTTTTGTATTTTTGTTCTTTTGTGTATTTCTCATTTATATGTACATTTTTGTAGATTTTTGTGTGTGTGTAATTTTCTGTTAATTTGTGTTTTTGTAGTAATTTTGTGTATTTTTTTACTTTTAGGGCCATGTTTGTGATACACGTACATGCACCAATCTTAAAGCACAGACATGTTATTTTAGCCTGTGTGGCATTTTGCATCAGCAAATTTAACCCTGCATTGTCTTCCTGGTCAGACTTTTTTTGAATTAAAATTAGCGAGATTTACTGTATATCGTATATCGACATTTTCAGAAACATACATTTTGGTCCATATCGCCCATCCCTGAATGCACATACACACACACACACGCTCACCTGAGTGAACGCTCCCATTGGTTCCCACAGGAAGCTGGGCACAGCTGGTCAGAGGATGGGCGGTTCGGCGGCGTTGTGTCACATCAGACACGACTCGCTCGTACCCGGCGAACATGGCGGATGCTTCACCCTGAAGACGGCCAACGTGGGCCGGTGTCAGGCCGTCTTGTGCCGCGACGGGAAAGCTGTGCAACTGTCGACCGTCCACACGGTCAGAGACGACGACGAGTACCAGAGGATTCGCCAACACAACGCCATCGTTACCGAGGTAACCACTGCTTTAAAGGGATCCTCCACTGTTTTTACAAATATGTCCTAAAACATGCGACCCAGTTTTACCTCAAACTGTTTTTTCTATGTTTTTGTTTGAGAAAAAGCACAAATTCAAACAAAATTCTGAATGTTAAGGAATTAATCAAACATCCTGGACCTTGCAACAAATTTTCCGGAAATTCGATAAGTAATTTGACAGAATTCTGTGGGATAATTTGCCAGAATGTTCCAAGTTTTTGAAATATATTCCGATTTAATGTTACTGTAAATAATGTTGTACTGTAACCATCGTATGTTATCTACAATATATATGGTAATTTACAAAAAAGTCCTGTTTTTGTTGTAGTTTTTACTTTAAACTAAATTTTTCTGTGGGCCGGACGAGATGCTTTGGCACGCCGAACTTGAGTTTGACACGTGCTCCAAACAATCAGAAAAAGTAAAAAATGTCAATGTAAACATCTTTTTTTATTTTAATACCGAAAGAGAATAAAAGCATGACCACAGGGGGCGACAGTTTCAACTCTGAGGTTTGGTAGTCGACAATGAAGTAGAGAAGAAGAGCTCTCCTAAGGGGCTTTTATTCCTTCTTAAACAGTGTGCTGACATGCTCTGATGGCTGAAGTTAGCGAGTAATCACAGACAGTTGGACTACCTCCCAAAACAACTTCTTCTTCTCTGAATATAAACATCTGGTGCAAAATAACAAAATCAATAGTGGAGGATCCTTTTATTTAAATGTTTTAAGGCTCAGATTAACACCGGATGTTTTTTCTCCTGCAGGACAACAAAGTGGGCGGAGTCACAGAGTGCACAAGGATCATGGGTTACTCCTTCCTCTGTCCGTCAGTGACGCCCCGTCCACACGTCTCCACGGTGACGCTCACCCCACAGGACGAGTTCTTCCTGTTGGGCAGCAGTGGGTTGTGGGAGGTGTTGTCTCCGTGCGAGGCGGTGGAGGCCGTGCGGAATGTGCCGGACTCTCTGGCCGCCGCCAAGAAGCTAGTGACGCTAGCGCAGAGCTATGGCTGCTCCGAAAGCCTCAGCGCCGTTGTGGTCAAGCTCAGCATCACCGACGACTGCTGCTGCTTCTGCGAGCCGCCGCCCCCGCCCCCTAGCCCCGGCCTGGCCACGCCCACCCACCCCTACGAAGGGGGGATCCCACTCCCGCCGGTGTCCTCGGGGACGGTCAGTGAGCTGAGCAGCGAGTTTAGCACGTCTGAGATGAGCAGTGAGGTGGGGTCCACGGCGTCCTCAGAGGAACCTCTCCCACAAACCGAGCCCATCACGTCCCACCTGAACCCGGCGGGCCGGGCCAGTGCACGGAGGCCGGCCTTCGGGGGCGGAGCCTTCCAGAGGCAGTTTTCTGGTGCCCTGTCGGACAACGGGCTGGACAGTGAGGACGAGGAGCCGATCGCAGGCGTGTTCTCCAACGGGAGCAGAGTGGAGGTGGAGGCCGACGTCCACTGTCTACGTCGACGCGACGGCACCAACGCCCCCCTGCCCCCTGAGCCACCTCAAACTCCCCCTCCCTGCTTCCCCTCCCCCGGGGCGGAGTCCCGCTCGGGGACCCTGGGCCGGCGCGCCCGGGCCAACGGCTCCGTGGCCCGTCAGGGACAGAACCAGGACGTGATCGAGGAGGCGGGCGACGCCCCCATCAGGAAGCAGGGGGGCTACTTCAACGCTCCCTCCCAGCCCGACCCTGACGACCAGCTGATCATCCCCCCCGAGCTGGAGGAGGAGGTCCGTCAGATCATCCAGCAGCAGCAGGAGCAGCAGCAGCTGCAGACGCACAACCAGCAAACGCACAACTACCAGAAAACCAGCGACTACTTCGTCACGCCGCTCTGATTCCCAGCGTCCTCCAACGCACCGCACGCTTTTCTACTTTTAATGATAACCACTTTTTCTACTTCCGATAAAAAGTCGTTTTTCTACCGCTGATCATTTAACCTTCACGTTTCCTACTTCCCTTTGATCGCACTTTTGCTCGTTGAAGGACGACTCGTTGAATCCATTCCCCTACGGAGCACGCCGTGTGTGTGGTGTGTGTTTCCCGCCTCACACACACTCTTTTATAGTGACACCCCCCCCAACTGCGCTGTACTAATGTTCTCTGAGAGAAAAAAAAGTTGATTATTTGCTGCCGGGTGATGTTCCAGGGTTGTGTTCTTGGGGTGTTGAGTCCAGCGTGGTGCTGAGTCATGATACCAGCTGCTGAGTCATGTTACCAGCTCCTTGAATGTTCTCACTACAGTGTTACAGATTCTCCACCACACAGAGATACTTTTGCTACACAATAAATTAAACTTTTTCAGAAGAAAAAACATAAAGCGTGGCTTTGTTTGTTTTTAACTATTTTTAGTTTAAACATATTTTAACCAGTGGACTTTTTTAATTATTGACCAATTTACTTCATGCAATCTAAATCATTCATTTTATGATGGAAAAAAAATAATTGAAGTATTCTGAAATTTTATGTAGGATTACAAAACACTTAAGAAATCGTGCAGAAAATAAATTTCTATGCATTCTTTTACCGTGGCCCACTGCAAAGAGTAAAAATGACCAGAAAAACATGAATCTCAGCCTCTCCAAATGCACAAATTCAATGAAACTTCACAATGTTTGCAGTACTTAGTTTTCCCATCACGTTTAATCACACACTCTGCAAAAATTGTACAATTTTTTGCACAAATATTTTGCAAATTAAATAAAAATTGCTCACAAAATCGAAGTGAATTTAAGTTCAATTCTTTACGTATTTAAATGTATAGGTGTAAACTAGGGCACATGAATGTTAAATTACTAATTTTTTGGCCAATATAGGAATAAACTGCTCCGTTTGGTCCCTGAATTAAAATAAACTTAACAGCCCTGATTTATAATCATTTTAAAGACGTTTTTCAAACTGTTACATTGGACTTTATATAAGCAAAATAAGTTTTTTCTACAAATGTAAAGTGAGTGCATGTATAGGTGAGATAATGCACCTTTGTATACCTATAAACCTTTTTTTAAAGAAATGCTGTTAAACAGAATTTGTCATTGACCCATTATTTTATTACTGATAAAAATGACCTTTGTGGTGTTACAATCAGTGCTTTGTTTTTGTGTGTAGAGCTTGTGTGGTGACATCACTGCAGCACGTGTCACACTGTGATGGCACTGATGTCGTTATTACTGGGACTGAACGGGAGGCTCCGCCCCCTGCTGGATGTTTATCACACAGAGCAAAGGTTGGAGAGTGAGTCACAGTTAGGTTTTAATAAGTCATAAAAAGTTACGTAGTTACAAAAGTACAATTTAATCTTAGGATGACATATTTACACGAGCATTAAAATAGAAGATTGCAGATGGACAGCCAGACGTGTCAGTCTAAACGTTAGCGAATTAAACTGTTAAACAACCTGCTTTGATCTCAGCGCTCTTCACATTAGAGTTTCAATCAAAGTCCACAATCCAGGAGATAAAAGGCGTTTACAAACGTAGCTGTCCTCAGTGCGTACAGACATACAGGACCTTCCCTCACACAGACGTGGTGTCCGCCCTCAGCGGGGCTCTCTGTGGTTGGCCGCGCCCTGGCTGCCTCTCCGCCTCCCGCCGCCTCCTCTCCTGCAGATACCGCCTCACCCCTCTCATGGTCTGGATAGTGAGCCCCGTGCCGACGGCGTACAGGATGGTGGTGATGAGGCCGAACAGAGCCACGGCGGCATCGGCCCCGCTGACGTCGCAGCTCATCCAGGTGTAGCCGTTGCGCGCGTAGATCCTCTCCCTCTGCTGGCACACGTCCGTGGCGTTCACCCCAATCACGAAGTGCAGGTAGAGGCCAACAGCGACCACGTACACCACCGCGCCCAACGCCTGGAACAGCAGCGCGCCCACCAGGAGCTTCCACGGAAGCACGTGAGCGGGTTTGTTGGCTGCGACCACGAACAGCAGCGACACCACGCCGAAGGTGAGGCTGAAGGGGATCCCCCCGTAGATGCCGGGCGCCCTCATCTGGCTGTACTGCATGTCCAGCTCCCGCACCTTCTGCAGCTCGGTGCCCTGCAGGTTGAAGTTGGAGTTGATGTTGTAGCCGCCCAGGCTGGTGGCCGACGACATGCCCGACGTCACCATGTGGGCGGCCACCACGCATATCAGCACCAGGGCGTTAGTGAGCATCGCGCAGATCAGTACGATGCCTGCAAGAGGAAGACATCGTTGTTACAGCCACACATAAAGAACGCAGAAAAAAAGACAAAGCAGGAAAAAAAATTACAGCGCGAAAAAAAAAAACCAGACAAAGCTCGGGGAAAAAAACCAGACAGACCGGACAAAGCGTGGGGAACAATACCCAGACCGACTGGACAAAGCGTGAAAAAGAACCCAGACACAGATAGACCGAACAAAGAATGGAAAAAAAAAAAAAGACGCAGGGGTCAATTTGTGTATTTTTGTTGACATCTTGTCTAATTTTTGAACATTGTATGTTTTGTTAACACTTTATTTTTTAGATGCATTTTGTACATTTAATTTAAATGGCCACAGCCACCAGTTTCCAGTGTTAAATTATTATTTGATGCCTTCTTAAAGACACTAATGACAGTAATATTAAACATGCTTCAACATTACTAAGCCTCTAATGAAGTCTTATCACATTTCATTGGGAAATCAACTTACTACACAAAGCAAACCACAAACCAGTCTGCCCAGTATGGGAGGAGGCTCCGCCCACTGATGCTGCTGAGGCCTTTATTTGACCCACATACCTCTCACTGCTGCGTGGTTTTTGTGATTCTGTTCTTGTTTTGTGTTTTTGTTGCAGTTTTGGTGTATTTTTTGAAATTTTTTTGTATTTCTGTTGACATTTTGTGTGTTTTTGGAGTCATTTTCATTGTGCATTTTTATTGTGCTCTGTGTTTTCAATGTTTTTATAGTCCTTTAATATGTTTTTGGGGTAATTTTGTGTGCATTTTATTGCTTTTAATTTCCTTTTGTGTTTTTAGTGTGTTAATGTTGTCCTATTGTGTGTTTTCAGTGTCTATTTGGTGTCATTTTGGAGTCAATTTATGCATTTTCTCTTTCTGCATGTTTTCCTTGTCTTGTTGTGTTTAATTGTCCTTTTGTATGTTTTTGAGTCACTTTTAAATGTGTTTTCAATGTCTTTATAGTCATTAAATGTTTTTTGGGGTCATTTTGTGTGTTTTCATCGTCTGTGTGTTCATAATTTGCTTTTGTGTGTTTTTAGAGTCATTTTGTGTTTCCATTGTATATTTATATTGTCTTGTTGGGTTTGTGTGCGTTTTTGGAGTCACTTTGTGTGTTTTCATTGCATTTTTATGTGTTTTCTATCGTCTTGTGTGTTTTCCTTGTGACTTTGATTGGACACACATTCTGCCGTGTCGTGTCCTCACCTCTTCTGGAGCAGATGTGTGTACATTTGGAGTCACTGTGCTCCACCCGAGGGAAGTCTCGCTGCTCTCTCACATGTTTGGGTGGGGCCTCGTCTTCTCGGGGGTAGTACGGGGGTCTGGAGGACGACCTGGAACAGGAGAAAGGATCATTGATGCTCCTCATCAGGTTCATTACTCAACCATCATTACCAGGTGACATGGGGACTTTAAAATGAATTTACACTTTAATTATTTAATTATCAGTTTTGTTGTTTGAAATGAATAATGCATGGATGCCAATTTGTTTTTCATCTCTCATTTCAGAACTGCTAATGTGTTACCAGATACCACAGCACATCATTAAAGGTGAACTCACAGCAACAACAAATGTCAGTGAAACCAGGATATTAAATACATTATGTAGAATTTTTTCCTATTAGAAATATTAATACATACATTTATTAAAATTGTGACTTTACTCTAATGAAATTGGGGCTTTATTATAATAAAATTAGAACTTTATTCTCCAAATTTTACATTTATTCTCATCAAATTGTGGCTTTATTCTCATAAAATAATGACTTTACTCTCGTAAAATTATGCTTTATTCTCGTAAAATTACGACTTTATTCTCATAAAATTGTGGCTTTGTTTTAATAAAATGTTTACTTTATTCTTCCAAATTTTGCATTTATTCAAATAAAAATTCTGACATAAAATTACAACTTCATTCTCGTAAAATTATAAATGTATTCTAAATATATATATATATAAAACGTTCTCATGAATTTACGACTTTATTCTCGTAAAATTACGACTTTTTAATTGTAATATTGTGACTTGAGAGTTGGACGTTATTCTAACAATATTACAAGTTTGTTTTTTTTCTCATAAATTTAGATTTTATCTCGAAGTCATCTTTGTTTAACACTCAAAATGTCACTGAAAAACCTTCGTTTTGATCAATTTAATGAATAAGGAGCAATAATAAAATGCTCAGTGATCATCAGTATTATTAGTTATTTATTAGCAGTATTATTAGTGATTAATAAGACCAACAGTTAATTGTGCAGCTGTGAACGCGCACCTGTCCGGGTACGAGCCTTCGTCGCGTGGCCGCCGGTGTTCTCCGTTCCGTTCCCGGTAATCCCGGTTTGAACGGGGCGGATGGCTCATACTGGCTGAAACACAGAGTAGTTATGATTATTACAACCACATTTAGGATAAAACTACATCTACAAATCCGAGTCAATGTTGAAAACAAACTTTTTCCACTCGTTTGAAAAACCTGATGTCTGTGAACTCACCGTGACGTCATTACGTCACAACGCAGCAAAAGGTGAGTGAAAATGACCATTTTTACGACTTTTGAAGTCATTTCAATGCGTCATGAGAGGTTTTTAACAGTTAATGTGAACTAAAAAGCAAACGTGAACACGAGAGGACGACATTTAACGACACAACAAGAAGAATGTGAGGCTTTAAACGCCAAAGAAGGCTTTAAATGTGGAGGAAAACAACAGATGGAGGCTTACACAAGTCAAACTCACCAGTAACTGCACACAACAAGGCAGAAAAGTGGTTATTTATTCATTCCTGGGCGCGGATTTCCGTGGTTTCCCTCTTTGACGCGTTTGTGCAGGTGGGAACGGAAACACCCAGAGGGGGCGTGGCTTGTGGGAAAGATACGCCCAATAAGGGCGGGGCCTGCAGGTGACATTATTATTGTCAT
The DNA here is from genome assembly GCF_900634775.1 of Gouania willdenowi. NCBI lineage: Eukaryota > Metazoa > Chordata > Actinopteri > Blenniiformes > Gobiesocidae > Gouania > Gouania willdenowi. The sequence continues at coordinate 3,506,174 of NC_041047.1, forward strand.
ATAATACGTATTTTTGCTGCAAAAACAGTTCACAGTAATGAAATAAATGCAAGAGAATAAACCAAAAAAGGCTGAAAATAATGATTATATAAATAGTAACAATAATAATGATAAAACATGATGATAATGTGTGTGTTTCTGTGAGCGACTGTTGGCATTTTCAGCCCCAGCAGCTTCTCAGAGGACTGTGACATTCATGTTCTAACTTTCTCTGATTTACATGAAGCTCCATGAGGAGTTTCTTTGTGCACGTTGGACAGTTTATTCCCTGCTGTCCCACACCCAGCCCACAGCAGAGCTATTCAGAATCAGATTTACAGCAGGGATGGATTCAAACACACACACACACACACACTATTAAAAGTTTCAAACCAGTGCTAATGTTTATTCTGGTAGTTATTAGGAGTTTTTATTTTTTGATGTAAACAGAAAAACATATAACATAAAGGCATGGCCACTGAATGTGTTTTAAATAATTACAGGAATTATAAAAACAAATGTGTTATGACAAAAATAATTCAGGTGTCATTAAAAAAAACAACCTTTGGACTTTTCTCAAAGATACTGTAGATGAAATTATCAAAAGTGACAAATGTAACAAAAAATGTAGAAAAACGAGAGCCAAATATATGGTGATTTATTCTGTATTTCAGCACAACAGGACTCAAAATATTACTTATAAATGTTTAATTAATTTGTCATGAGAATAAAATGTCGTATTAGGTGAAATATAGATAAATTATTTATGAAAAACAAAGCAAGACATATTTTTTTTTGTGTAGGTTTTTACATTAACAGAATGTACAAATATAGAATAAAATATAATGATAATTTTAAAAAGACAAGTAAGAACTAAACAGCATTTTTTTTTTGCATAGTTTCTTTGTGAGTATCATATTTCATTGATTGTTTATTCCACATTATAGTTTTGAAAGTGTTAGTAAATTGAGACTGTTCATGTTTAAGTTAGGAAATCTAGGATTTTTGTTCATTTAAACTTAGTTTGCAGATGTAAGATACTGTTTTGTTGTTATTTATTCATGTAAATTTGTTTTATTTTATTTTAAACATTTTTAAGTTGTTATTTACATGATTGATTGAAATAAATAAATATACGCAAAGCCTAAATAATTGAGAGGTCACTCAAAAGACAAATATCAACAGCAGGTTTTTACGGGAAAAATGTTTACATTGTTTTTTCATATTTTCAACTAAATGTGAAAAATATTACTCGTTTTTAAATATCTACGCTTGCATTCATTTAAATATAATAATTTAATTAAGAATATTATTATAATTCATTTTCCAACCAAACTTAATAGAAAATTAAAATAGAAACTTATACTAAATGTTAAACTTGCATTTCAGATGCGTGTTTCTAAGCTTTCCCAGCAGGGGGCAGAACAGGAAGTAGCATCGGTGCACCGGTTAAATGCTTCCGTGTCGCTACAAGGTGACTGTAAACAGTTCCTAAACACAGGTTGAGTGAGTGTCATGGTGGGTGTTAGTCCGGGTCTGAACCGATAAACACCGTCTTCATCCGGTCATGAAGCCTCTCCGGGCCGCTTTAACCGCCTTCCGCTGCTTTTCTACCGGCCACACCTCGGTCTACATCCAGGGTCAAAGTCCGGAACCTCGTATCAGAGAATACTTCTACTACGTGGACCACCAAGGACAGGTGAGAGACTGCATTAGAACTTCAGCTTTACGCACATTTTAAATTTATTACCTTTAATAAAAACACGTGTTCGTTTTTCACAGCTTTTCCTGGACGACACTAAAGTGAAGAACTTTGTCACCTGTTTCAAAGGTAAAGTGTCCACGAACATAAAGAGTTCCTTTTCTGTTGTAAATATAGAAAGTGTCTATTCGTACGGTTGTCGTACGGGAAACCCATGGTGCTATTGGTACGTTTACCGAAGTACACGTACGTATCGGGTGAGGGTTAGGTTATAGCCCTATATCGCAACAATTTTTAGGGTTAGGGGTGTGACAATATCTCGATACGGTGATATATTGCGATATTTTTTTCGCACGATCGATTATTGACATGCTCGCGCTAAGTATCAAATTCTTATTTTTTCAAAACTTTTCTGCTTTTTCACTAAAACGTGCAGATACGTTTTCACAGAAATTTTGTCACTGTTTGTTGAAGGAACCAATATATTGTTTACTGTAATATTTCACTATAATGGTGTCACTGGTAATAAAGACCCTATTTTTTCTTTACAGAAAGCACTATTGGAGATACTTATTTGTTTACATTGGTATGTTGACACTTATTTACAGAAATGTTGCACTAAACTAGTGTCACTGTTCATCGCACGCTTTTTCAATATTTTGTCTTTTAGATATATAAAATAAAAATGTTATTTTTTCACTTAATCTTTTTTTCTTATGTCATAGATTATTGTAGATTTATTTCTGACCATATATCGATAATCGCAGTAACGTCATATCGTGAGCTTTGTATCGCGTATCGTATCGTGAGGTACCCAGAGGTTCCCACCCCTAGTTCGGGTTAAGGTTAGAGTTAGGTTAATTTGACGTAGACATTGTATGAGCTGATGTCAACAGCCTCTAGGAGACCTTGTTGTACTCTGTGGAACCGAGTTAGTTGACTGAATTCTGCTGTTCGGCGCGGAGATGTTCCGCGGACCCGGCCGTAGTTCATCCAAACTTGTAGGTCAATAGCTCGTATATTACAACTCATTCAGCCAACCACGATATTTTCCCCCTACACCTACAGGATTGTCTAGTTTCTGTAGTGGAATTAAGATTCTGAATTATTCTGATGAATGATGGAACATCAGTAATAAGCATTTCTTGTGCAAAGTAAGAAAAATACTTCCACGTATGTTATGTTAAACATGTTGTATTTATTTCTGCTTTATTCTTCTCAGACAAACACTTCCTGGTTTTCTTCTTCAGTCGACTACGAGCCAATCAGAGTGGCCGATACCAGGAAGACTTCCCCTTCCTGTCTCTGTGTGGCCGTGAGAGGAACTTCCTTCGCTGTGACGACCGACCCGTGGTGTTCACACACCTGCTGCCAGGGGGAGGGGGAGAGGGCGGGGCCTCCCAGGAGCTGCTGTCGTACTGTGGGGGGGCAGAACAGCTCCGCGCCCCCTTCTGTCCCCAGGCTCTGTACATGAACCCGTTCACCGGGAGGCTCTACCACCCCTGCTCTCAGCGAGAAGGGGGCGTCGGCCTAGTCAGGTCAGCTTTGGCCATCGAGCTCAGCTCATGCTTTGTTTACGGGTCGGAGGACGGCCAATCAGGACGACCGACACATTTCATCTGGAAGGGACAGACGCACACGCTGACCAATGAGCTCGCAGCGAGTTTCCCTTCAGTAGAGGATGATGAAGGTGAAGGACGATGACGATGATGATGATTCATTCAATAAAACGACCACAACTTATGTCGTTGTTGTTTACATGTGACACAAATAGTTCTCCGTGATTGGTTAAAATTTTTACTGAACTCAAAGCCTGCCTGACACACTCTGTGTTGTTTAATTTGAAACTGAAGATTAAGCCACGCCCCCTACAGGATGTAACTCTGAGGTGGTCGTACACGTGTACATTTAGTTTGAAATAAAATGACCAACTTAACCACACAAATGCAATCAAATCCAAGAAACTAAAATGACAAACTAAACAAAGATGATAAATAAACTAATTAAATAGGCAAAATAAATCTTATCTGAAGAGTAAATCGGTAGGTAGGTAAAGTCACCTTCAAAATAAAAGCACAAGAGCTGCATTTTAAAAACTATGATCATCTTTTCAGAACAATTTGTCAGTTGGTAAATTCTGCATCCATAAATCCCTTCAAAATAAAAGCACGGAAGCAAATAGACTTTTGGGTCCGACTAGGCTGGACGATATATTGAGTTTTCTATTTTGGCGATTTAGAAAAATACAATATCGCCTAAAACAATATGTTTTATAGCTTGTTTTGTTTTAAAATACTTGATTTAGGAGTCACTGCATGAAGTTGGATGGATTACTGAGTCTAGACCTTTCCCTAAACAAGCCATACTACAGAACTCACTCACACGTGCTGTCCCTTAGAGGAGAAAAAGCCAAAAGTGGCACATATTATGCAGCTGTAATAAATGATCCTGTGTAGCATTTTATTTTTGCAGATTTACCCTGAAATTATCATTCTGGTCTGACTTTATTTGAATGAAAAATATTGAGATTTATATCATATATCACCATTTTGAGAAAAAATATTGAGATATGAGTTTTGATCCATATCGCCCAGCCCTAGTTCAGGATCATATACTATTAGTTACTATTTAGGATTACCAGCACATTATTATTAAAGACTGTAAAGCAATTTCTGACATAAAACGTGTGCGCTGGTGCCATATTTTCCATGAAATTAGCACTTTTTTTGCACCGCGATTGGGTGTTTCGCCTCTAGCGGGCGCAGTTCTGACTCGACCTGGGAGAGATGCACATATTCGGACTCGGGCGGAGCAGACCTTTCCGCTGACACCTCGTTTGGCCTGATCCGAGCACTTTGGGAGGGACTGTTGACGCTGGAGCTGCTTTCACACTGCTCTCTCCTATAGACAGTACACGAAGGCGGTGTCCTTCCTGCGCGTGGGCGTGGTTCCAGCGTCTCTAACTGACACGCCCCCAGCATTTCAGAGCAGAGAGAAATGCTTGTTTTTACATGATTTTGAGTCCTAATTTTTAGCGATTTTTTTTTTTTTTTTCATCTTTCAAATTTGTCTCAGTGGTCAATGACACACGTTTCTGTGGCGTGACAAAATCATAACACATTTATTTCTGCTTTACATAGACTTTAAATATGTTTAGTTAATAAACGGTGCTGGGACAAAGGAGAAAGTTTCTATGGTTATTGTTAATTGTTCCTATTATAGTTAATGAATAGTATAATATTAGTAGTTTATTTATTTGTCTTGTTGAAAGAGGTAAAAATGAGCTATATATCAGGAAATGAAATAATAATGAAAGTGCAGCGCTATAGTAGTGATGCTGATTTTAAGACCATAAGACTTGGGTTGAAGAAGGTTGTTTTGCTCGTGGTTTAGCGCAAACACACAAATTGAGATCTGATACTTTCAGTATTCGGTCCTCACTACAAACAGCGTCTGTTCATGTGAATGAACAGGATTACTGAATAACAAGTGACTGGAAGTCCACTTGAGATATTTATTTCATATTAAAGAAGAAAACATTGTATCAAAACCATATACAGTATGTAGCATTATTGTCCGTGTACCCTTCGTTTTTTGGTTATTCCGTTTTAAAACCATATCAAAACAAATAAACCATGTGGTTACTTTTGTTTTACACAAATTCATCATATGCTCCTTAAAATAAGTTTTTCTACTTCGTTATATAACAGTGTGGCATCATTAACATGTCAATGTTAAAATATTAATATTAATAATAACATGTCGGTGACACTGGTTACAGTTTGTTACAGTGAAATCGACTGTTTAAAGCCATATTTTTGTTTTATTAAAAACATATTGCACCGTAGTTATTTAAATTTTGATAACTCACACAATTCAAAGTCTAACACTTGGTTAAATTTTACAGAATAGTGTTTATATTGTTTATTTAATGCCTGAAAAAGACCTTAGAAATAAAATGGTCAAATCATATTTCAGATGTTTTTTGGGAGTTGATTTACACGTAAATGATTTCACATCATATCGATCGCAGGCTTGTGACTCTAATCGAAATCGTATCGTGACAGACTTTGTGCTATCGGCAAACGTTGTATCGTCATCCAAACATATCGACATCGCATCGTGATGAAGCTGGTGATCCACACCCTAGAACACCACTGTTTGGTGTTTTCCAGCGGGCACTGGGTGAACTGCAGCCACACAGCGGCTCTTCTCTCCCTCTCAGCCCGGCCTGGAGGAACATGGCAGCGGCGAACAGCAGCTCGCGGCTCGGGCTCGTGGAGCGGTCGGTGCGGGACCGCGTGCCTCCGCTGCTGACCGACATGTACCAGTTCACCATGGCCTACGCCTACTGGAGGACCGGGAGGCACCAGGAACCCGCCGTGTTCGAGCTGTTCTTCAGGGACTGTCCGTTCGGAGGCGGCTTCTCGGTGTTCGCGGGACTGACGGACTGTCTGTTGTTCCTGAGAGGCTTCCGGTACACCGACCAAGGTAAACGACAACAAACACTCCTAAAAGCTCTGTCAGTGTCACTTTCCCTGTGTGTTGTCCATTTATGCTGTGTCACGCTTTACGGACGCACGAGCCGCGGCGTTGGCTTTGAACTTTCACACACTTTAAAACTGAACTGATTATTATTATTATTATTAATCATTAATACAACAACACCAGAGGAAGATAAAGTGCTCTATTTTATTACTTTACATTTTATTACTAATATTTTATTACTTTAAATTGCATTAGATTACTCATTTATTATTTCTTTAGATGTTATTACTACTATTTTATAACTGTAAATTGTATTATAAATATTTTATTATTTAAAATTTAATTACTAATATTTTATAACTGTAAATTGTATTACTGATATTATATCACTTTGCATTTTATTACTTTAAATTGCATTACTTTACATTTTATTACTCATTTATTATTTCTTTAGATGTTATTACTACTATTTTAGAACTGTAAATTGTATTACTAACATTTTATTACTGTGAATTGTATTATAAATATTTAATTATTTAAAATGTCAATACTAATATTTTATAACTGTAAATTGTAATTCTAATATTTTATTACTTTAAATTGTATTACTAACATTTTATTCTTTAAAATTTTATGACTAATATTTTATTACCATTTTATTGCTAATATTGTATTACTTTAAATTCCATTACGTAAAATTTTATTACTAGTATTATTATTATTTCTTTAGATTTTATTGTTATTGTTATTTTTTTTGCTAATATTGTATTACTTTAAATTGTATTACTAATTATTTACAACTGTCAAATGTATTACTAATATTTTATTATTTATTACTAATGTTTTATGATAATTTTATTGCTATTATTGTATTACTTCAAATTTTATTACTAATATTTTATTACTTTATTACAACATGAATGCCAACGGGCCGCAACGGAAGTGTTTCCGGCGGACCGGTATTACAGACGGACACGTTTCTGATGGATTATGTTAATGAGGAAGGAGAGTAGAGAGGTTTTTGATAATGATTGAATTTGAATTATTAGTTGTACCCAGAAACATATCAGAAATACTTCCGTTGCGGCTCGTTGGCCTTTGTGTTGTGAACCGTTTGCGTTAGTTTCTGTAAATGCATTCGTCTGATGCATTAGTCACAGAATGAACAAAAAGCTGTTTATTTAATCTCATTATTAAACAAATAAGGATAAGAAGTCTGACTATACTGTAACTAACTCTACAGCATTCATCAATACAACTGTTTAATTTGACAAAAAACTCATTTAACCAACATCTGTATTATTAACAAAACGTGCGTGTGTGTTCCAGATGTGGACTTCCTGCGCTCCGTCATGCCTCCATCCACTGATCCGTCCTTCTTCCAGTTCCTGCGAGGCTTGGACTGTTCTGGTGTGACGCTGCGCTCCGTCCCCGAAGGCAGCGTTGTGTTCGCACGGGTGAGCTCTGTGTGTGTAATAGTAGGAGGGAGGGGCCCAGGGGTCAAAGGTCACGGAGGGCGTGTGTGACTATAGCTGTGTCTCCACAGGTGCCTTTGATGGAGGTGGCGGGTCCGCTCGCTGTGGTCCAACTGCTGGAGACCAGTCTACTGTGTCTGGTCAACTACGCCAGGTAACTGGGACCATTGTTTCCAAACTGTGGTTCGAGTGATGCTAAGAGGCCGTTCTCTGTCTCAGCCTGGTTTGCAGCAACGCGGCTCGGTTCCGTCTGGCGGCTGGACCCAGGAGGAAGCTCCTGGAGATGGGTCTGAGAAGAGCCCAGGGACCTGATGGAGGACTCAGCGCCTCCAGGTACAGCTACATCGGAGGTGAGAGCTCAGCATCTAGTATTTACTCAAATACTCAAACATGTCCATGGACTGTGGTCCTCGCTCTAATTTTTGTTTGCCCCAAGTAAATGTACAAAATTACTCCAAAAACACAGAGAAGGACAACAAAAATTACATCAAAAACACACAAAATGATATAACAAAAACCCATCTAATGAGAGAAAAATTACAACAAACACGGTTCCTGCGCATCCTTAAAAAGTCTTAAAAGGCATTAAATTAAGGAATCTAAAAATAAGGCCTTAATTGTCATTAAAATGTCTTAAATCAATCTTTAAAAAGTCTTACATTTTAACACATAAGTATGATTTTAAGACTTTTAACATACATTTTTTTTTTTTAAATGTATAATTTACTGTAACATTGCGCATCACAACAGCGGAACCAACTACACAACAGTGACGTGGTTACAGCTGGACTCTGTGCAGATGTGCGTCATGCTTGTAGCAACTTTTAACAACATAGGGAAATGTAAATTTAATGAGAATTCCTTGTCCAATGAAGATTTTTCTTAATGGTTTTTAGTTTTTTTTATTTTTGTTGTGGTTTTATTGATTTCTGGTTATTTTTGTAGCCATCTTGTGTGTTTTTGGAGTTTGTTTTATTTGTGTATTCTTTTGTCATTTTGTGCATTTTTTTTACTGTGGAGTTTGTCTTAAATTGAATTTCAAATGGCAATAAAAAGTCTTGAATTTGATTTGACTAAAGCTGTAGGAACCCTGAGCAAAATTATACATAATCAAAAACACACACAAAATGAAAAAAAATATCTAAAATGACAGCAAGAATTAAAAAAATGAATGAATCATTTTATGTTTGCATTCAAACTCTTTTTTCTTTGCGTGAAAAGGTGAAAAGAAATTCTGATTATTTTTTTATTAAAGTCATGGTTTTTTATTGAAAATATTTTTTTAAGTAAAGTTTTTTGGGATTAAATGATAAAGACTTAAATGTTCTACATATAATATGGCCTGAATGCAAAAAAAAAAGATGACTACAACATTTTATTTTAGATTTTTTATCAATTAATAACTTATTTCATTAATCCATTTGACGGAATGTCAAATGTGGACCATGATGGTAAAATGACAGTGGGTCTGTAATCAATACACTGATCTGTAATCAATACACTGATCTGTAATCTCATCTCTCAGGCTTTGATCTGACCAGTAACGTTCAGGCTGGGTTTCTGTTCGGGATCCCCGTCGCTGGCACCATGGCACACTCCTACGTCACCTCCTTTACATCACTGGAGGAGGCGTGGCCACAGGTGAGCTTGGCTCCTCCCCGCTGATCACTTCTATTTCTTCCTGTTCATCAATATTTGTCCACATTAATAATATAAAATCCGATGTTTGTAATATCAGTTGTGGGGTACCCCAAGGGTCAGTCCTTGGACCTGTACTTTTTCTTATTTATGTGAATGATATTGTGTTGGTGACATATTTACTAAAGTGTTTATAATTTGTAGGTAGGGATGTAAAGATTAATCGTAAGGCAGTTATTAATCAATTCATATGAGTCACGGTTCATATCGATACTTTGAAAATTGAATCGCAGTACTTTTTTTAAACAGCAGAGGGCGCTATCTGTTTATCCTTCTCTTGTTTGAACTACGTCACTCACACGTGACGTGAGCGTCAGCACCAGGCATGGTCGGCCCAGCCTATATGCAGACTAAGCAATGGCTTAGGGCCCCCCTAGAGGGCCCCAACCTGGCAACCCCACTTGCATGTTACTGGTACTGCTGTGCATTGCATGCATCAAAACTGCAGGGCGCATTTCCAGTAATCTTTCCAGCCATGCATTTGTTTGTAATTACAGACTGGCAACCTAGAGAGTGACGTTGGACCTGACTTTGCCACGATTGGTCAACTCACTGTCAGCAAGTAGGGTGGAAGAAAATTCCTGATACAAACAACAGCACTCGTCATGTCGAAGATAATTTGTCCGTCCAAAAGCGTAGGCGGCGGGCGGAATTGCCTACTACTCTTAAACATGTTCATAAATAATTCCTTACCCCTTTAGCACCTAGAGAATATCTGTATTATTACTTGAATATCTGTAAAAGTCACGCTATTCTATTAGCTCTGTCTGCTAGCATAGCATCTCTCCTTCACTGCTAGAATAACTGCATGCCAACTGACCACTGAGTTACCAGTGCCCTCTGCTGGCCCAAACAAATATCTGAGGTGAATACAGTACACTGACTGTTTTTCTTAAAGTCCAATTATTGAGGCACAAAATACATTTTCAGTTGCACTTTTAAAAATAAAAGGAACTATTATTCAGTTTTGCAAAGTTTACTGTAGAGCCAGAATTTAAATTAATAGGCTTCGTCTTCATTTGTATTATTCCTTTATTTATTTCATTCAGGATTTATTTTTAGTTGCGTTAAAATACAACATGAGCCAAAATAGCAATTTTGGCTCATGTTGTATTTGAATTAATTTTTTGGCAGTTCCTATCTTGTAATGCATTTTTGGCGTGCTCGGGGGCGCTGGCACGTCAGATTTTTGCATTTTTTAAATTGGAAATAGCCAGAAATTAGAGAAGCATGAGAATGAATTTTGTTAGAGTTTTTGAGACTCTACATAATGGTTCAGGTGGTGAAAAGTAGTTGAGATGGTTCTGACACCGAGAAAGAAAGAAAGATAAACAATAACAATGTTTCCCCCTTTTTGAGTACCATGAACTTTTCAGAAATCGCAGGGGCATGCCTACGACATGACAAGGGTCCCTGGTCACTGACGGGCATGTGGTGTTCGCATAGGCTCCGCCCCTTCCCCCGTAGTGTGGCCGCTACGAGAGCAAGAGGCCCTTCGCCAGCTCGTGGCGTTTGGGCCTAATAAATAATAACAATAATAATAACAATAGTAACAACAATAATAACAATACACTTTGTATTTAGTGCTGATTTAGTCCCTGAACACTTTGTTTGAAGCCTCTTGTGTTTTCCTCGTCCCTCTCAGACTCTGGTGCCTTTAAACGGTGATGACGGCGTTCCAGTGGACTTCATATCTCTGACCAAAGGTTGGCTGAGTCGGGTGTGTGCGCTGGTGGGAGCCGAGCCCGGGAAGATCCGAGAGGGAGAACTAGCTGCGTTCCTGTCGTACGCCGTGGCCTACCCTCAGAACTTCCTCCCTGTGATCGACAGCTACAGCGTTGCCTGGTAACGCCCTCTGACTTCCTGATGATGTAATTTACTATATGATGTCAGGGGCCTCCAAGGGCTTGAATTCACTTAATCTAGCGTCATTTTTTGTGTTCATCAAGGAATGCACCAAAAAAGTAACCTAAAAATGTCACATTTGGCTGTAAAATATGTATTTATCAAGGTTTTAATGGGACAAAGGTATTTTTTGAATAAGGAGAATGACGCTGCTATTTTTTTTGCTATTTGAAATTTATTGCAAAAGAAGTTCATTTGAGTTTGCAGTGTTTCCCAAGTGGAAACTCAAAATGGTATGAAATACAACATTTATTTCACTTTTTTTTTAAACTTGCAAGAACAAGTAAATGGTAACTAAATGTAATTCAAGTACAAATAACTGTCAAATTACTAATTGATTAATTAATTGATAAAAACAACAGATTCTGTTGAGTTCTTAAATTCTGAACAAAAACTAACCTCATGCATCTATAAAAGTGTCCAGTATGTTTAATGATAATAAAGTGCAATCAACTTCCAGCTAAAATGCATTGAGGAGTGAGGTAGTTTAAAATGGTCTGATGGTGCGTTCACTGACACCTAGTGACCAGGCGTTTACATGCTTTTCATGTTAGTGCAATTAAATGTTATATTTTGGTTAAAAAACAGGATTGAAAAAAAGGGATTTGGACATTTTTTTTTGGATCAATACGATAATCGTGCGAGGAAATATCACAATATATTGTTTAATCTATTTTTTATTACACCCTTAATTATTAGACTCAATACTAAATCCTTTCTTGATATTTTTTTCCTCTTTTTAGTCGTTTTTCTGTGAAACACAAAGTTGTAAAGCTCTGAATGTGAACAGTGTAAACAGTAAATAATGAATCCTCTGATTAGTTACTACATGTGTTACATGTAAACGTCACATGGTAATAATTACCTCCTCTATGGGTTTACAGCAGTGGGCTGTTGAACTTCTGCGCCGTGGCGTTAGCGCTGTGCGAGCTCGGCTACAAGCCCGTGGGGATCCGTCTGGACAGCGGAGATCTGTGCAGGCAGTCCGTGGACGTCCGTCGGGTCTTCAGACTCTGCAGTGAACAGTGAGTGATGCTCCACGATGAGCAGATGCATCGTAAATATCACCTCAGGTTCGTCTTCTTCGCTGCAGTTTCTCCGTTCCTGGTTTTGAGTCGCTGGTCATCGTTGGAACCAACAACATCTCAGAGCAGAGCGTGACGGAGCTCAACAAGAAGGTGAGGAGACAAACATGGCGTCTGCGTTTCTTTGTCTCCCACGGACTGTGAGGTTTGGTTTCAGGAGAACGAGATCAACACGGTGGGTGTTGGGACTCATCTGGTCACGTGTACCAAACAGCCCTCGTTGGGCTGCGTCTATAAGCTGGTGGAGGTGAGAGGAAGACCACGGATGAAGATCAGCGAGGACCCGGAGAAGAGCACCATCCCTGGGAGGAAAGCCGTCTACAGGCTGGTGGACTCTGAAGGTGAGATTTGTGAAAACCACTGCGTCTCTGTGACCTCCTGATGGTTTCTGCTCCGCCCACGTCAGGCCGTCCTTTCCTGGACCTGCTGTGCTTGGTGGCCGAGCCCCCGCCTGAGGCCGGACGCCCCCTGACCTGCTTCCCTCTGGGCTGCGACGACGCCTCCGTATCAATCACTCCTACTCAGGTCGTCTGTCTGCGGCAGGAAGTGTTCATCAAAGGACAGGTGAGGACGGCCTTCCTTCAGCTATATATATATTACTAGAGATACAATACCGATATTGCAACCTTGAGTATTTGCCTGATATCGACCTGATACGATATCAACGCAAATGATTACTTATTTTGGAGTGTGGAATGTTAGAGACAGCTTGGTCAAGTGATGTTACTCAAACAGAGAACAATAGTAAACAAATAGTGATAACTATTGTGTTTTCATATATTTTGGCTTTTAGCAAGGACACTGTAGGGAGTTGAACCCCATTCCACTACTAAATACCACTACCGGTGCCTCTTGCTTTTATAGCCATTGGGAAGAAACAAAAACAGTAATGCAACAAAAGTGTTTTGAAGGCTAAATCTGGTTAGATTTAAAGTGAAACAACTAACAGAAGCTTACAGAATTACGCAACAAAATACAACAGTTTTCTCCTTAACATTGAACAGAACCAAGTGGCTCAGCTTTGAGGGGTTGATCTTGATTGTTCTCTTTGTAATGATCTGCCCTGTTTGGGAGAACATTCTCTCTGAGGAGACTGATGTTGCTTCAATGCAGTCTCTGTGCCATCACATGTGTAAGACATGGGTAAACTGAAGCCTGCACTTCTCTGGAAAAGTTGCTCCTCAACTTTCTAGTCCGTTTGCGCTGTGGTTCCTGCTCTCTATCGCTCTCGTCTCCCTCCCTCCTGTTCGTGTGCTAGCTGTGTGTGTAACTCCGCCCTTTCTCCCTTTGCTCAGCGCAGACAGAGATGACACGCACATAATTGACCAATCAAATTCGGCTTGAAGAGAAAATAAAAAACAAAGCGGCTCCCAATCAGGAGCCGGCTCTCGTCGTTCACGTCAAAGAGCATCACTACTCCTTGTTCCTCCGTGCGGCTGATACGAGTCCACACACCGTGTACTAAGGCCAGGAGGTGAGGTGTGGGGGTGGGCTCTCCAGGGATTGGCTCTGGCGCGCACTTAACTGTGGTTGCTCCGGTGGACAATGGACACTCTTGAACCAAACAGCAGCCATGTTGAAAGTCCTGACGATGTCATCAGTCCCAGCCATAACTCTGCTGGCTCCGCTACCGGTGGACAATTTTATGAAATAATTTATGAACGGTATCATTGCAGTACAAACAAATCCGACGTTGCACCCCTTTGAACCAAGCAGCAGCCATGTTGAAAATCTCAGGTCAATTTGAGCCTGATTTGCAGACATATTTGAGGAACACACAGACAGACAGAGATTCCTTGCTTTATAGATATATTATATTATATTATATTATATTATATTAACAATAACACATCAAAACAAATTAATAACAACAAAAGCAACAAAAATACTGTAATTATGATGAATAAATAACAAACAGAAATAATAACAGTAACAATGGTGAAGAAATAACGGCAATAATAACAACTACAACAACAATAATAACCATCAAAAAAGAATAAATAATGACTATTATAACAACGATTACAATAATTAGAATACATAAATAACAAAAATCCATCCATCCATCTTCTTCCGCTTATCTGTTGCTGGGTCGCAGGGGCAAAATCCTTAGCAGAGAGGCCCAGACTTCCCTTTCCTCAGCCACTTCATCCAGCTCTTTCGGGGGGATCCCGAGACGTTCCCAGGCCAGCCGAGAGACATAGTCCTTCCAGCGTGTCCTGGGTGTTCCTCGAGATCTCCTGAAGCCCCTGAACATCTCACTAGGGAGGTGTCCATGGGGCATCCTAATTAGGTGCCCAAGCCAACTCATCTGACTCTTCTCAATGCGGAGGAGCAGCGGCTCTACGCCGAGCCCCTCCCTGATGACTGAGCTTCTCACCCTATTTCTAAAGGGAAAACCCAGCCCCCCTACAGAGGAAACTCATTTCGGCCGCTTATACCATGATTTTGTTCTTTGGGTCATGACCCAAAGCTCATGACCATAGCTGAAGGTAGGAACGTAGATCCACCTGTAAATCCAGAGTATTGCTTTTTGGCTCAGCTCCCTCTTCACCACGACGGATCGGTGCAGACTCCGTCACTGCAGATGGCGCACCAATCCTCCTGTCCATCTCTCGCTCCATCCTTCCCTCACTCGTGAACAAAACCCTGAGGTTCGGGGCAGGACCTCATCCCCAACCCGGCGAGGGCACTCCACCTTTTTCTGGTCTAGAACCAAAGACTCGGATTTGGAGGTGCTGATTTTCATCCCGGCCGCATCACACTCGACTGTGAACAGTGAGAGTTGAAGGTCACAGCGTGATGGAGCCAACAGGACCACATCACCTGCAAAAAGCGGTGATGCAATCCTGAGGCCCCCAAACCAAACCCCCTCAACGCCCTGGCTGCGCCTAGAAATTCTGTCCACAAAATTAGTGTATAATAATAACAATAACGATGAATAAATAATGCCAATAATACCGACAATAGCAACAATTAATAAATAATGACAATAATACCAACAACAACTTAGACAACAAGAGAAACAATAACAATGATAGTAATAACAATAAGAGGGACAAAAGCATAGCAGCAATAACAACAAGATTGATGACAATAATAATGATAACCATAAAGATGAAAATAAGAACATCAACAACCCTCTGGAGGACGTGTGTCTCACGTGTTCTGTAGGTGACGCAGCCTCTGGAGAACCCAGCCGAAACTAGAGCCAAGGTCCAGAGCTCGCTCCAGGATCTGAACCCACAACACAAGAGGCTTCAGGAGCCAGAGTCCTACACGGTGAGTCCCAGTGCTCGGCCTGAGCCACGCGTGACCACGGTTTGATCACACGCCAATGTCACCCTCTACCAACAGGTGGCGCTGTCAGAGACGCTTCACAAACTGTTTACAGACATCCAAAGAGGCAACACTGGCAACAACAACAACTTCCTCCTCCTCCTGGACCAATGAGGGCGGGGCTGCACAGCCATTCAGTCGTGTTTCATATACACATTTATAATATATGCATATGTTATTTGTGTATGTGTTTATCTGGTGCTTTTCAGGGACAGAAATGTTCACGTTTGTGAAGCAGAGTCTTCACTCGTACAGATTTAACCTGGTTCATGTTTTATCTTAACTGGTTTACGGTCTTTGAACACTTTATATTGTGCAGGACTTTCAAAATAAAAGCCTTTCTCTCCTGAAACCAATGGTTTTGATATAAAACAATGATGAATAAATCGTGCCATTCCTAGCTCACCAGTGATAGTAATTCTACTCAACACTGCTCAACTTCTGAAGGTGTGCTGGGGTATCTGACCACAGAAAATGCTTCCCATGAAGTTTATACTAGGATAGTTTAAATTGTAATGAACAAATAATACTAAATGATTATAAATCAAAAGCAGAGGGATGCAGTTTAGTGAATAATAGAAAATGTGCAGAAATCGGAAAGTTTCTGTTTTAATGCTTTTTTTTTCTCTTTACAAAAAAGTATTAATATTAAATGTAAATTTTACGGAGTGATGCTATTCATCTATTAACTATTCTTTTTTCATCTGCGGCAAAACAAGATAAAATGACTCAAACCATGAGCTTAGTACGTGATATTTCATCCAATCAGTTGCTATATTTAAGTCAGGGGCGGGATGTGATGTGAAATGACCCAATGAGAAGATCCTTTTCAATTAATTCTGATTATTTTCTAATTACTTTAAATAACTTAATCAGGGATTCCCAAGTTGGGAATTGCAGACGAAACCAGAAATGTTATTTTGATTTCAAAATAATAATACAAAAATAGCATTCAACTAATAACAATTCAGCTATTTGTAACCAAAGTTAAATCTAAACTGGTGAAATTATGAGGGAAATAAAAAAAATCTTAGTGGACAGATGTTTTATTTTAATTAAATGTGTTATTATTATTATTGAAATAAGTTCTTAATTGATTAAAAAAAAATTAATAATAATTCAGGTCATTTTATATGTAGAGCATTTGTCTATTTCATCACTCAAAAATTATTGAAAAATCATTTAAATTTATTTTATTTTTTAAAAAACAACTTTTCACTTAAAGAAAAAAATGATTTATTTGAGAACATATTTGACGGCCAAAAATTGCATTTGAACACTTTTTTTTCTCACTTTAGACGTTTATTATGATGATGAAAGAAGTTATTAATTGATTGAAAAATAAAATGTTGAACTCACCCTTTTTTTTGTATTCAGGCCATAACATATGTAGAACATTTGTGTCTACATTATTTAATCCCAAAAAACTTTACTCAAAAATATTTCGTCACTTTAATAAAAAAAAAATAAATAAAGAAAACGGCTTTTCACTCAAAGAAAAAAGTGAATAAATAAATAAATAAAGTGTTTGAAAGCTCCGTGTGGACCCCGGCTGCAGGTCTGCTGTCCGCCCGCGGAGGTCGCTCTGTTCCCGGCCTGCTGTGCCTTCCCGGCCCCTTCACTTCACATCCAGCAGCAGCTCCGACAGGAGAGTGAAAAACACGGGTCAAACTTTTCCGGAGAGCAGCAGCAGACGCGCGGACGTGTTGCAGGTGGCAGCGGAGATCGACCTCCAGGTCCTACTCAGCGGCTCATCCTCACACCACTGACCGTCTGTGGCGCTTCCAGAGCGGATACCTACCCCGACTGAACCGGAGGACTGGAAACCAGCTGTGATGGTTTCAGTGGCGAAGACCCAGAAAAATCTGAAAAGGAGTGCAGAGGGACGCAGACCACCATGTGAGGAGCTACAGACACAGGTCTACTAGTAATGACCGGGGACACAGACCAGGATCTGAACCAGAACCTGGACAGTCTATGTTGGTGTCCCTGGAGCGGCCAGGAGGTCAGTAGATCACATCCCCCTAGAGGTCAGTAGATCACATCCCCCTAGAGGTCAGTAGATCACATCCCCCTAGAGGTCAGTAGATCAGAGCTACTGGAGGTTGGTAGATCACAACTCCCTTTATGTCAGTAGATCACATCTAGAGCCAAGAGGTCAGCAGATCCGAGCTACTGGAGGTTGGTAGATCACATCCCCCAGGAGGTCAGTAGATCACATCCCCCTAGAATTCTGTAGATCAGAGCTACTGTAGGTTGGTAGATCACATCCCCCAGGTGGTCAGTAGATCATCCCCCCCCCCCTCCCCCCAGGAAGTCAGTAGATCAGAGCTACTGGAGGTTGGTAGATCACATCCCCCAGGAGGTCAGTAGATCATTATGTGGTAAAGATGAGTGTAGCCAGGTTGAATGGCTTCTCTGATGAAACACCTACTGGTGCTCTGAACTGGTCTGAGGTGGATCCCAGCGTCCTCCACAGCCTGGAGATCGGGATGGTGATGACCTTGTTCTACCAGAAGAAGTCCCAGCGTCCTGAGAGGAGAACCTTCCAGATCAGACCGGACACGAGACAGATGGTGTGGAGTCGAAACCCAGACAAGATAGAAGGAGAGGGTGAGTATGGAAGTGTGTGGACCTGAACCTGGTCCTGGTCCTGCTCATTACATCCTCAGAGCTTTGAGTAAACATGAAGATGGTTGTACTCTACTCTGAAGAACTTACAGTGTCTGTGCCAAGGTCATGGGTCCTGGTCCTGGACCTGGACCTGTGCATAGGTCATGGGTTCAAATCCCAACGGTGGCCCTCAGCTGTTATCCTCTCCATGAGGGTTTGTTGTTTATTGTTCTGAGTGAGCTGTGATTGGCTCTAGCAGACCTTGTGACCCTTTACTGAAGGGGTTCTCAACTTGTGGGTCAGGACCCAAGAGTAGGTACCAAACCTGTTTTTAGGATCTGTTTGGGGGAAAATGTGAAGGAAATAATACCATGCTTTTATTTTGAAGGAGGATTTGTTTTTACACCAGAGGGCGCGCAGCACTGCATTAGCCTTTCGCGGGCCTGATCGTTTTGGATCCTTTCAACAAATGCGCGGAACGCGTCTCCATCCGGTCGGCCTATTTAACGGCAGTTGATGTTTTTTTAAAAGGTTGAGACCCTGCTATTTAAAAATAATTGGAAATTTATGTTTTGAGTGATTTGATTTATTTTGTTTTTTATTTTAATTTCTGTTTGGTTTTTGATTGTCAATGTTGTTTATTGTGTTTTTATTCATTTTTGTTTTAATTAACAATTAAAAACACCACAAAACAGTCACATATTTACACGTGTACTATCAAAATACTTAACAAACGTCGTATGGTGGGTTTACATTCAAATATCACGTCCCAGAAGCTCTGTCGTAAAGATTGCAAGTGAAGGAAGTGAGCATAACATTAGCCCTGCATTAGCATGAGCATAACATTAGCATTAACCTTGCATAAGCTAAGCATTAGCATAATATTAGCTTAAGCATTAGCCTAAGCTAAGCATTAGCATAACATTAGCCTAACATTAGCTTGACATTAACATTATTTCAGCATAAGGTTAGGATTAGCATTAGCTAAGGATTTGCATAATTTTTCCACAATTTAGCAGTATCACTAACCTAGTCAACCATCTGTGAAATAATGCAGAATATATGTTAAATTTTGTTTAAATAGGTTGAAGGATCTGAAACAATCTAAAGATTGAAAAAGACATAAAATGACAAGAAAAAACAAAACAAAAAAAAACAGAAAATGAGAAACAATTTCACCAAATGACAACAGAAACATGTATTTTTGCTCAGATTGTTTTATTATTTGAAATGCTACGTATCGTTGAATCCAAACGTGGACACACTTCTGTCGTTATTTTCTTGGTGAATGTGCGACGGATCACTTCAGATGTGCGTAGTTTGTGTATCGTGTATTTTCTGTATCATGTGTAGATTGTATAGATTCGTCTCTTCAGGTCCTTCTCATGGTTCCACGTGTTGTTTCTCAGCTCGAGGAGATTTATTTACCTTTAGTCGTAAATGCTCAGAGCGGCGCCTTTGCTAATCCGTGTGTGTGTGTGTGTGTGTGTGTGCGTGTGTGCGTGTGTGCGTGCGTGCGTGCGTGCGTGTGGGAGTCACACTCAGAGGTTTTTATAACCCACAGATGCCCCTTGAAGCTCACAATCTCCCACTGGACAAACAATCCTCCTCCTCATCTCATAGTTTTCCACCTTCTGCTCTCATCTCTCTCCCTCTAAACTTCAAGGTTCTTTTCCCTTGTCGAACGTTTTGGGCCTCTAGCTCGGCACATATTTCGCAATATTGCGCTAAGAATGATGTTCACTTCTGGAAGAAAGCATATGAACATTTGTACGTGGGGTGTGTGTGGGGGTGGGGGGGGGGTGTATGCTAAATTCATTTTTAATGGGATCCACACTGGAAAACCAACGGTTCCCATTTAAAATCAAGAAATCCAAGATTTCCATCTCACCATAACTTTGGCTCCGTTAGACGACATGATCTTTGTGGCAAAATGTAGGTTTTTGGGGACGAGGATTGTGATGAAATGGCTTAAAATACAGTTATTTTTATATGTGCTGATGACTGAGAAATAAGTCAGTGTTGCAGTTTTTTTTTCAACTTGATGCATCACAATTTCACACCTTCCATTTTCATCCCAAATTCTGAGTGGGAACAATATTGAAGTTATAGAGCAGGGGTATTCAACTACACGTTGCTGTGGGCCATATTGTCATAAGGCTATGGTTTTGGGGCCGGACGTTCCAATTATACATGGTGTTTTTTTGAGCATCAATTTTGAATACTGGCAAACCAATGGTTCCCACTAAAAATCAAGAAATCCAAGATGGCCGCCATCCGTATTGTCAATTTGGATATTTTGTTATAACTTTGATTCTATTTGACATAGAATCATGATCTCAGTGTGGAATTATAGGTTTTCTGGGTCAAGTAATTCAATAATATATCTTATAATACCATAAATTGTGCTCGGAGCAAGATCCAAGATGGCCGCCATTCGTATTGTGAATTTCAATCTCACCATAACTTTGGCTCTGTTAGATGTAGAAACATGATCTTTGTGGCAAAATGTAGGTTTTTGAGGACAAGGATTGTCATGAAATAGCTTTAAATGCTGTAAATTGCATCAAGAGCAAGATACAAGATGTTTTTTTGCAAACTTTTAATGTAGATATCAGATTAATATTGAAATGAATGTAACAAATGTTTAAATCCTTTTCAGCAAACTCAAAAACACCCCATGTACACATTTCTAAGCTTTTTTCCCAGAAGTGAACATCTTTTTTTACACATCTGTAGAGCTATTCCCTCCATCCTCCCTCACCCCTCCCCTCTCTCTCGCTCTCTCTCTCCTGCTTTTCCTTCCTTTGTTTTGGTCGCCTGAAGATTATATTTTTTTGTGCCTAGTATTAAAGTGTTTCCTTAAACACACTCACACACACTTGTTCTTAGGGATGAGTGCTGTGCGTAAACAGTGGAGGTATGAGATCCTGAGGCAGAGGAAGTGTAATCAGGGAGGGTCTGTCTTCCCGTCTGTGATTGAACTGAAAACAAAACGAGCAGTGCAGACACGCCAGCACATGTGGGATGATCAAGAGAATAAATAATAGAAATATACAGAAAATGAATTAATTAATTGGCACAACTTTTGTCACAGAGACCAAAAGTGTGTATTTTATTTTATTTTTTGCTTTTTTGTTTTGTCTATTTTTTTTAAAAAAAGTATTATTGTGTGTTTTTGTTGTTATTTGGTATTTGGGAATTATTTTGTGTATTGTGTTGAGGTTCGAATTTCTTTCAACTTTGTGAATTACAATTTATTTTTTGAGGCCACACAAAATTAGACCGAGGGCCACCAGTTACCCATGTCCGGGCAAAATAAGAAGTCCTGATTTCTCTTTTTTTTTTCTTCAAAAAACCTACTCATTATTAGGGGCCAAGCCCGCGGGGCCAGGGAACCGCGTACGTGCTCGGAACCCTATTGTAATCGTTCCGATTATTATTGTTACCTTTTATAGTTCCGTTGGTAAAAGTGGTGCTGCAGAATATACTGTACAAGGTAGGGCGGTGCCCTTTGGTGGTTGGGTCCAAAACCCCCAGGGGACCTTGGACGCAAAAAATCACATATATCCGCCCGCAGGTGGCGCTATAACAAAGGTCAACGCGTTTTGGCCAATAACGCCCACACCGTTTGTTGCAAATTTAAAACCTTCATATCCACAGATTCCTTGAATAGCACTGAATCACCTGGGCTAGGCCACGCCCATTTACGCCGAAACTTTTCTTGGAGCAAAATTGCAAAAACTGGAAAACCTACTTTTTCGGACTCCTCCTTGGGGTTTTGTCCAATCAGCATAAAACTTGGCACGTAGAGTCTTCAGTTGGACTTGATCTAAAGTTAACAAAATGAGTTTGTTCGGGTAAAGTATGCGCAAATTATTAACGAGTAAACTTTTCTAGCTAGCTATAAAAATGCGAACTGGCGTATATCTCGGTCAAAATAAATGCTAACAACACCAAATCTGAGATCCATAGTTGGCATGTGACTGTGAGGGTATGCGCCAAATTTGAATAATATAGACCACTAGGGGGCGCTACAAATAACGTAGATTTATATCTCTTAAATGGCACAACCAATTTTTACCAAATTTGAAGGGTGTGATCTTGGGTCCCTCCTGAGGCGATATCTCAAAAGTATTCGCGATTTGTCAGTGGGCGTGGCTAATGACATTATAACACATAAATAAACAAACATTTATTACTGCTGAATTATTATGTTGAGGGCAGTGAAATTTACAGGGTAGGTATAGGAGACCACACAGACCACCCATACCAAAAATTGCGCCACTAGGTGGCGCTATAATTGCAAAAACATTTTGGCCTTTAACTTTCACAATTTAATTCACATCTTTAAAAACTTCATATCCACATGTTCCCTACATAAAGTCTCATCTTCTGACATAGGCCACGCCCACTCCCACAGCACATTGCTCTTCGTAAGTCACGACATATCAAAAACCATTGCCCCGTGGCTTGTGCTGTTCGGTGGGGGGCGGGGCCTGGGCTGCTGTTCTTGCGCTGTCCGGGGCTGTGCGGTCTTGCTGGGTTGTGGCCGGTTCGTGGGCTGGGGTGGGTGGGCGCCCCCCGCGGGGGTTTGGCCCGGGGGCTCGCCCTTGGGGGGGTCCCTTGTCCTGTGGTGGTGCCCTTGGGGTCCGGCGGGCCCGACCGGCTGGCTGGGCCGGTCCTGGCGGGGGTCTTCCGGGGTGGGGTGGTTTCAGGCCGCACCCTACCATGCCTGCTCCCTGGCCCCCGCTCTTTCTGCTGGCCTGGCTGCATCTGCAGGCCCGGGGCAGTTCCTGGGTTTGCGGTAGCGATTTTTGCACATACACTGGTCTACGATGCACTGGCACGCCTTGGGATGTGGGATAAAACTCATACTGGGCTTAACTTAAGACACGTTGATCCTAAATACCTGCTTAGGTATTACCACTCACTCATTCCTCCTGTTCACAGCCACCAACTTTATAGCTAAGCTTCACACTTGTCACTATATTGGCTTGATTACACAACATAATAAGCACAACTTCACATCTCACCCTCACTGTAAAATAATCTATTCTTTCCCACTCTTTCTATTTCCTACCGCAAGTCTCTCCTCCCCGCTCCCATAATGGAGTCCCATAATGAGGATGAGGTGCATCAGCTCAACCTTGTGCATCAACCCATTGCACACGTGCTAGATCTCTCCTAAACAAGGACAGATAAACTTAATCCATCCTTCCTTTCTTTTTCTCTTATTGTGCAATTCACTATAAAAAACTTACTTGATTTTGCTTCTGTATTTTTCACCAAATTGTTTCAACCATTTCAACATCTGCTCGTTCTCTGACACTCCTGCAAAACACCAGTGATGTTCCTGACTAGGGTGAAGCTGGGATATTTACCCGTATTTGAAATTATCTTTCTTTCATATTCTTTTTTTACATTACCTTTGTCAGGAGGGAGAGTAGGTTTCCGTCTTGCTGAAGCACGCGGCATATTTTCGGTGTTTCTCTCAAAAATCTGTCTAAATCGGAAAAACATTAAAAACACTGCAATTATGATACATTTATATCTCCTAAATGGCACAACCGATTTTTACCAAATTTAGTGGGTATGACCATTGGTCATTCCTGGGTCCGTATCTCAAAGTTAATTGCGATTGGTCAAAGTGGGCGTGGCTTATTACTACATAACATATAAATAAACAAACCTTTATTTCAGCAGAAGTAATATGTTGAGGGCTGTGAAATGTACAGGGTGACTATAGAAGACACACAGATCACCCATACCAAAAAGTGTACCACGAGGTGGCGCTATAATAGGTGCAAATGCATTTTGGCCTGTAACTTTCACACTTTAAATCACATCGTCCAAAACTTCATTTTAACTTTTTAATCAGTTGTAAATTATTTATTTATTTTTTTAATTATTATTTCATTTTCCTGTGGTTATTAGCTCATTTATTCCTGTATATGTGTCTTTCTACCTGTGGCTTTGGTTTTGTTCTGGTGGAAAAGCTTCATGTGAAAAAGTTGCCTTGGAAAACGTTGCTCGGTGAAAGTTTATTTGTGTGTGTGTGTGTGTGTGTTTTAGTGTGTGTCTAAACGTGTATGTGTGTGTTTGTGCAGACGACATCTGGGATGTCAATAATGTTTGTGGGTGTGTCGACTGCTGCACACATTGAAGTTTAACAGATGGCGTTAACCTTTTTTGTGCCGCACTCATCTGATTTTGGAGTAATGTTTGTTTTTTCAGTCATTTTTTATATTTTTGTTGTCATTTTGTGTGTTTTCGGGGGAAATGTTGTGTGTTTTTGGGTCATCTTGTATATTTTTTGTTATCTTTTTGTAGTCACTTTGTAAATTTTTTGTTGTCTTTTTGTGTATTTTTGCTCCTATTTAGTTTGCAACGAATTATTTTGAGTATTTTTATTGCTGTTTTGTATAATTTTCTGTTATTTTTGTCAACACGTGTTGTCATTTTGTGCATTTTTGTTGTCCTTTTGCATATTATTCTGTAATATTGTGTGTTTTCAGAGTCCTTTTGTGCATTTTTTCTTTTGTTTTGTGTATTTTTCTGTCATTTTGTTCATTCTTGGAGTCATTTTGTGTTTGTTTGAGGGCCGTACAAAATTAGACCAATGTCCGCATGTAGCCCCCGGGCCACTGGTTGCCTATGTGTGCTTCAGATGTTTGTGTTGAATAGAATGTGAAGAAGTGATGTGGACTAAAAGTTGGACGTAACCTTTGCTAAATCAGTGAAAAACGCTCATTTCCTACCAAACACATGTTATCCATTGTGAAAGATCTTTAAACCAGATGATTCCAGCGTTAGCGGCTGAACGCTTCCATTCCACAGACTTTAGTTTCACGCTTCCCCACAGGGAACGTGGGTTTGCTGCTCCTCCGGTTTCCACCCACACCACGGTCTGAAAACATGTACGTTAGATTAACATGATCCCTTCAATAGAAACACATTTAGTCAATGTATGACACCAACGTTTCAGTCAGGCAATGTTCTCAAGTCATTTTACGTATTTTTTTTATTTTTGTTACCATATTGTGTTTTTGGAGTCATTTTTTTGTATTTATTTTGCTGTTGTGTTGTATATTCTTCTCTTGTTTTGTGTGCATCTGTTGTTCTTTTTGTGATTTTGGATTCATTTGGTGAATTCTTCCCGTCATTTTATACATTTTCTTTCATTTTGTGTGTTTTTGTGGTCACCTTATGTGTTTTTCAAGTAGTTTTATGCAATTTTGTTGCCATGTAGTTTTTTTTTTTTCAATCATTTTGCATATTTTTGTTGTCAACTTGTGTTTTTGGAGTCATTTTGTGTACTTTTGCTATTGTTTTGTGTGTTTTTCTGCCATTTTGTCTGTTTTTGAATTGATTTTGTGTGGTTATTATATCATTTTGTGTGCTTTTAGATTCATTTTGTGTGCTTTTGCTATTGTTTTGTGTGTTTTTCTGCCAATTTGTGTGTTTTTGGAGTTATTTTTTGCTCATAGTTGCACTGAGGGCTGCACATTTCTTAGTTTTGAGCTTTGTTTTCTTCAATGGGGAGGATTGAATCTTACTGCCAACTAACACATGTTTGTGAGGAACCAAGCTCTTTGCTAACCACTGTTCCACCCAGCACCAGAGAAACAGTTCCTGGATGTTTAAATCTGAAAAGTACACACACACTCGCCCTGTCTCCAGCCTCAGGTTGTCCTTGTGTGATTTATAGTTGTGTGTGTGTGTATTTGTGTAACACCCTCTTCCTCCAGTCGACATACGGGAGATCCGGGAGCTGCGGTTGGGAAAAGGCTCTCGAGACTTCGAGCGTTTCCCGGAGGAGGCTCGTAAACTAGACTCCGCCCACTGCTTCATCGTCCTCTACGGCCTAGAGTTTCGCCTACGGACGCTCAGTGTTGCTGGTTAGTGTGTGTGTGTGTGTGTGTGTGTTTGATTTAAGACATTTGTACCTTTCAGGAATCAGGTTTTCTTCATTGTTTTTTGCTTTTGACTTTAATCTCACGTTCTGATGAACCTGTGCTCCTGTCCTCGGGGGTGAAAATGTTCTATTATCCCACATGGCTCCAGTGTTCTGGTTTATTTATTCAGAAAACATCCCCTCACTTTATCAGAAACACATTGTGCCACAGATTGCTCCTCCTTTTCCACTTCAATGCTCCTTTAATCTGGGTTTAATGTCATTTTAATTGTATATACCAGTGGTTCTCAAACTTGTTTAGCTCAAGTCCCCCCATCTCTTACTTTTCAATCCAAGCCCCCCCCCTTATGTCCGACTACTACATTTTGTCGTACTTTAGATCATAATGATGGAATGAATGAGTGATAAAACACGTTTTAAATGATCTCTTTTTGTAAATAAGTGAATGAAACAGTGTTTTAGTCTCCTGAATAGATTTATTTTTATAATTTTTATCATTTCTGGTCATCTCCCATCTCTGTATTTTGTGTGTTTTTGGTGTTATTTTGTGTATTTTATTGTTGTTTGTTTGTTCTTTTTATTATTCAGTATAATTTTCTCCTTTTTTGTGTGTTTTTCTTGTCATTTTGTGAGTTGCTGGTAAAATGTAGTATTATTATCATTTTTAACTAAAAACAAACATTATAAAACCCCATATTTTTAATGCTTTCATTTGTTAATTTTACTCTCTCTCTCTCTCTCTCTCTCTCTCTCTCTCTCTCTCGATGTGCCATCGCGTACCCCCATTTGAGAAACACTGGTATATTGAATACAATGGCTGCGTCCAAATATTCCCTCCTATCTCCTTTCCTATCCACTGTTCCTTCACCCCCGGAAGCGTTTAAGTGGTGGCCATAAAGAGCGTTCGAGTTCTCTTTAAGCTGAGGAAAGGAGGCTCAATGATTCCTTATTTACCTCCTTTATCCTAGGAAACACTGATACATCCTTTACCACAGGAGACAAGGTAATGCTGACCCACAATTCCTTGTGGCGGCAACATTTAAAGGGACACACACACCCGAGTGTTCACTGAAACTCACTATGACCAACAAGGGACGGAGATCACCTAAATTACCAATGCAGTAATATGCCTTTAACAACTTTAAATAATCTAAAACCCATATCTTATGATATGTGAGACATATTATCAGATTATATTATATTATAAAAGGGCAGCCATTTTTGCGGCGCCTGGGGAGCAGTTCTGGGTTAAGGGACTTGCTCAACATCCCACAGTGATGGCCCAGGTGAGGCTTGAACCAGCAACCCTCCGATTACAAGCCCAGCGTCCTTAACCACTGTGCTTTTAGGCCATTTTCAGAGATGTATAGTGTTTTCACCACGGCAGACGTCACTACGCTTTTGCGGCCGTGAAATTATTACTTGAAGTGTGTTTGATTGTCAAAAAAAACAACGTGATGGCCTTTCCTAACTCCTTTCCTTAACCCTGTGACGTCATCCACAGGGTTAAGGAAAAGTGGATAGGAAAGGAGATAGGAAGGACTATTCGTGTCGTGTTTGTGCATCAACATGTACCGGTAACACAAAATATGAACGGGATAAAGTGACGTCAGCGCACAGAAGCAAACGAATGAAAAACGGATAAAAGCCTCACTGTAGTGCAGTCGTCAAAAATAACGTCCATGCACATCCTGTAATGACTAATGAGTGATGAGTGTATATGTGTGTGTGTGTGTGTGTGTGTGTGTGTTTGCAGCTTTCAGTGAGGAGGAGGTCAACATGTGGGTCACTGGTCTGAACTGGCTGATGTTGGACACACAGAGGGCCCCAGCCCCCCAGCAGACAGACAGGTGATTTAAAGCTTCTGGAACATGATGTGTTCTGCTTTCACTAGCTGTGTGTTTACTGTAGGGGTGGAACCATTCGTATTAGTTCATTTAGAAACGATTCGGTAACTTTTAAATAATAATGTAACCAGTGTGACTGAAATAAATCCCTGAATACTGGACAGTGAAGGTTAGCTTTCATAGATTCCTGATGTTTGTTGTTGGGGAATCGTCTAGAAATTAATTATGGACATAAACAAACAAGTAAACAACATTTAATGGCAAATATATTCACATTTTCTTTGAATAAAGGCCAACCAACACTTCAGTTTAAATTAACAGGATGTTCACTTTTCTGCTCTTATTTCAAATAATCAATATATTTTCAATAAAAAAACACATGGAGTTCAACCAACATCTGTTCAGGTTAAATGAGCAGTGGTTGAACCTGATACTTTGAGTTTTAACATGATGGTGAAGCCTGATTCTTTCTACGGAGCTAATGTTAACGAGCTAATGCTACCATCGAGACATTAAAGTTTCAATCCTGCTAACAAACAAACAAATAAATAAATGTTGATGAAAAAAATGAGCTTCATGGCAGCGTTAATGAATGATTAATCACGGACGGATACAAAGGGAGGCTAAAACGCACACACATACACACACACACACACACACACACACACACACACACACACACACACACACACACACACACGGAGCAGAAAAGCTGAAGTAAATCTGAACTGAGAATCCTGCAGCGCTGACGTGGACGGGCTTCGAGCTTCCAGTGTTTATTTTCAGATGAAAATCATCTGGATGTGTGACAAACACATTTTTTTCCTGCTGTGGTCAGAGCTGGACTCACTGTACTCTCCCTGTGCTTCTCATCTCCCCACAGGTGGCTCAGGAAACAGTTCCAGCTTCTGGACAGGAACCACGAGGGCAGGTGAGCGGCTTAGACTCTAAGCTCCGCCTATCTCCAGGCTCCACAGTTCCTCTCCGGTTCTTCCCTGTGGCTGTGTTTGGGTGGAGCAGTGCAGGACAAACAGGCTGTTAGCTCCTGATAAGGCCTGGGGAGGGCAGCTTCCCTCCTGCTGTGGAACATACACAAGGAGGGGAGGAGGGAAACAGATGCTAACACTCAAACTTCTTTACAACACTCAAGAAAGAACAAGAAAACAGCTGTTTTGGATCATTTACAGCAATTTCTAAATGAAACAACAGACAAATAGTAAAAAAAAGACAAAAAACAAAACTGATTATTTCAGTAACAAAACATCAAGTGTATTTTTCGAAAACATTTTTCATTCAGTACACGTACAGCCTGTCATTGCCCGATCCCGTTAGATCTAGGAAGCTAAGCAGGTCTGGGTCTGGTTAGTAGGTGGATGGAGACCACTGAGAATCCCAGGGGCCACAGTGGGGGACAGTCACCTCAGTGGTATCTGTCATTGTGTACTTGGGCAAGGCACTTTCACCCACATTGCCTAGTATGAATGTAGTGTGTGAGTGAGTGTTGGTGGTGGTCGGAGGGGTTGATAGCGCACTATGGCAGCCTCGCTTCCGTCAGTCTGCCCTAGGGCAGCTGTGGCTACAACAGTAGTTTACCACCACTAAGTGTGGAGTGAAAGAATAATTCCTTAATTCTGTAAAGCGACTTTGATTGTCCAAAAAAGCGATATATATAATTAATGCAAAAAAAAAATAGCATTTTGAATTTTGCTCTTATGCTAACAATTGGAGTCAATACAAAAATGACATTTTTATTATTATTATTGAATTTTTTATTTAATTTTTGTACTTTTATTAATTTCAACCAACACAGTACAGTAAGAAGATTGTAGAGTTTTCCCTACTACATAATCATTTTCGAATTTGCAAACATCAGGTAAAAAAAAACCCAAAACAGACAAAAACAAAGAAGCAACATAGTGTAGGAATAAGTCAAACAAAACAACAACAATCAGGCAGGCTTCCTAGAGGGAAAATATGGCATTTTTAAACATCAGTTTTTCACTTTGAAATATGTTTATTATTTGATTTTTGTCTTAATAACTATTTTTAACAGCTGTTTGAAATCTGTCTTTAAACGCTAACAGCTGCTGTCTTGTTTAGACTCAAATTGCCTGACCATAACCTTTCATTTCTAATCTGTTCTTCCAGCATCACGGTGAAGGACGTGAAGTCTCTACTGCCTCAGATCAACTACAGAGTTCCCAACATGCGTTTTCTCAAAGACAAGCTGCAGGTGAGCGCAGCTAGCACAGTTAGCTTCACGTTAGCATGTCTCTGTGTTCTCCTCTCCTGACTCGTGTGAACATAAATCCTCCGTGTTTCCACAGGAAGTGGAGGCCAGGAGCGATCTGTCCTACTCCAACTTTGCACAGCTGTACAGATCGCTGATGTTTGATTCCCAGAAGAGAGTGAGTGTTAGCATTTAGCATTAGCCTCCTGTGTCAGCATCAGCAGCAGTTTTTACATGTGACCTCACCTAGCATTAGCGTTAGCATCTGTCGTTAGTCCTGATCTGACACAGCTAGCATGCCTGAAACACAAACAATGAGCTTCCAACCAAAGCAAAGTGTTAGCATTAGCATTAGCGTTCCTCCACAAGTGTTTGTTCCAGTGGGTTCAGGGGTTGGCAACCTTCTTCTCTCTTTAGCTCCCCTGCTGTGTCTCCTATCGCTAGGGTGACCATATTTTGATTTCCAAAAAAAGGACGATTGGGCCGACCTCGTCATACTGAAAAAGTTGTTATTGTCCATAAGCTTTAAAAATTAATGTCTCTTTATAACAAAAACAATCTGAAATCAGTGTTGACTCAGATTAATCACCTTTATTATACATTATTATCATCTGTTGTTGAAAAATCTCATATAAACCTTCTTTAAATCTCTCAATCATTGAAACAATGAGAAACGTCTCCTAGAAGTTCAAACTAGAACAAAAAACCTCAAGGCTTACAGAACAGTAGATAATCATTAAATATGCTCCAATAAATAACTGTGACCATAACTTCCTATAGGAAAAGTTTCTCTGAGCCTCCATCGAGGTTTTATCATTTATTAAATCTCTTTCAGTTTTTCTCTTCCCTCTGCTCTACAGACGATTTCATCAAAACAAAGCAGCATCTTTAATGATTCTGTCACGTGTGAGTAAAATTGATTTAATGATATGATACTGGTTGTAAAGAGCAACTCCTTAGCTTTCAGAAACTGGTGGAATTTCTCCCATAGAGCAAATATTAGCAGAGTTACGGTATTTTAAATAAATGTATTCACCAAGATGCGTTCAGGGTCCCCATTTTCATTTGTTTATAAAATCTGGCCGGACGGTCAACCTACCTATCGCTGACAGAACAACCAAACAGAGCGAGAATGCATTGCAGCGCGTGCTGTTGAGTATTGACTAGTTTGGGAGAAGGATGCCGATTCGTGCTATAGTTTACACTCGTTTCCTTTTCTGCATTCAAGAACCTCAACGTACTCACTGTGTTTTACGTCTGTTTTCTACCTGTTTCCACCTGTTTTCTTCCTGCTTTCCACCTGTTTTCCATCTGGTTTCCACCTGTTTTCCATCTGGTTTCCACCTGTTTTCCATCTGGTTTCCACCTGTTTTCCATCTGTTTCCACATGTTTCCACTTGTTTCTACCTATTTTCCACATGTTTCCACCTGTTTTCCACCTGTTTTCCACCTTTTTTCCACCTTTTTTCCACCTTTTTCCACCTTTTTCCACCTGTTTTCCACATGTTTCCACCTGTTTCCACCTGTTTCCACTTGTTTCCACCTGTTTTCCACATGTTTCCCGGCACCGGCATCTCACGTCCTGCATCAGATTATTGAGCAGCTGGAACTTTCCTTCCCTCTTCGGTGAGTTCTTCCACAATCCCAACTGCTTTGTATCATCTGTCATGTCTTTGTAATATATCTTTGTAATATCATGTCATTGTTTCTTGTCTTGTTGTATCTTATGTTGTGTCATTGTAACGTGTCTTGTCTTGTCGTGTTGTATGTAATATCATGTCATTGTTTCTTTTCTTTTTGTTTCTCATGTCATGTCAGATCATCTTGTCATATTTTGTCTCACCTTTTCTTATTTTCAGTTATGACATGTCATCATATCATATCTTGTTTTTTTATATGTTATGTCATGTCAAGTGATCTTCTCTCATTTTGTCTTGTTGTATCCTCTGTCATATCTGTAATGTATCTTGTCTTGTCGTACTGTATGTAATGTCGTCGTATCTTGTCTTGTCATGTTTTAAAGCTGTGACAATGCTATATTCAGCTCTCAGTAAGTTTACACATTATTTTACTCATTTCTGTTTTCAGAAACGTTGACCGACCTGAGCTCTGTCAGGTTTCTCTCTATGACTTCCAGAAGTTTCTACAGATGGACCAGAAGGTATTTACATACCTTTAATGTACTATTAGTTAGACCTGGGCAATATATTGAGATTCAAGATATATCGAGTTTTCTATTTTGGCGATATCGAAAATTACATTATCACCTATGTCAATATACAGTATATATTTTATAGTTTATTTTGTAATACAGCATGAAAAGCACAGTTAGATGGATTGCTGAGTGCATCCTAACCCAGACCTTGCCCTAAATAAGCCACACTACAGAACTCACTCACACGTGCTGTCTCTTAGATGAGAAAAAGACTAAAGTGGCACATATTGTGCAGCTGTTTGTTAATAAATGTATTTTAAAATACATTTTAACCCTCAATTGTCTTCCTGGTCAGACTATATCACCATTTTGAGAAAAAATATCGAGACATGAGTTTTGGTCCACATTGCCCAGCCCTACTATTACTCTTATTGTAGTGATGAGGGGCTTTTTGGGTTTCAGTCAGTTACGTTCTGAATTATTTTAGGATAGTAAAACTATAGTTCACCTGAATTTAGGGATGTAAAGATTAATCGTAAGGCAGTTAAAAATCGATTCATAGGTATCAAGGTTCACATCGCTGTGAAATTGAATCACAGTGGGCGCTATCCAGAAGTGTTGGCAGCGAGCGAAACTCCTACTACTTTCTTTCTGGCCGCCTTCTACTCTTAAACATGTTCATAAATGATTCCTTACCCCTTTAATACTGAAAGAATATCTGTAATATTACGTGAATATCTGTAAAAGTCACGTTTTTTTATTAGCTCTGTCTGCTAGCATAGCATCTCTACTTCACTGCACAGAATATCTGCATGCCAACCGACCACTGGGTTACCAGCGCCCTCTGCTGGTCCAAATAAATATCTGATGTAAATACAGTAAAATGACTGTTTTTTTTTAAAGTCCAATTGTTAAGGCACAAAATAAATTTTCAGTCGCACTTTTAAAAAGAAAAAGAACTATTATGCAGTTTTGCATTGTTTACTATAGAACCAGAATTTAAATTAATAGGCTTCTTCTTCATTTGTATTATTCCTTTATTTATTTCATTCAAGATTTATTTTTACTTAAATTGCATTGTTTTGAATAGTTTATCAAGGGATTCTTTTGACAATGAAAAATAGTATAGTATTTTCCCCAAAAAAATACTACCTGAATTGTTTGTATTATTTTTTTTTATTTCATATTGTATTATTTTTGTATTATATTTTATATATACTTGTATTTGTATTTTGTTTGTAGAGGAATGAGAAATATAACATTGATGATTTCTGATTGTCGTGACCCCATATTTATATCATAGATTTCTGGTGACCCCAGAGACATTTTTTCCCTAGAATTTGTCTTTTGATCATGTTTGTTATAACACAATGCATGTGGCGTTTTAATTTCTTCATTGCTTTCTGCCCCTTCCTCTATTTTTGATATTATTGTCACTATTGTTTTGTGTATCACTGTATATTTGTATTATTTTGTATAGATTCTATTTATATTGCCAGTGTTTTTCTATTTTTATTTGTTTTTCTATTTGTTTTCTTTTATACCATTATTATTTTTTCTCTATTTATTCTTTAAAGGCTTAAAGGGGAACTTGGGGAAGTTATTTCATTGAGTACATGTTCATGCACATAATCCTTTAAAAAAGTATGTATTGTTTTTTTATTATTAATTTGTTTTTTTTATTTGTGCTAAATAAAATAAGGGAGTTTTTTTCTTCCCACTGTCACTAAATGCTTGTTCATGTGGATGTTGTTGGGTTCTTTGTTTCTTACTATGAATTTTATATTTTTAAGCGCTTTGTTGTATTCTGCATTATATTAATAAAGTTGAATTCAATTGAATTAAATAATAAATATATATTTAAAAAATAAAATGTAAAAACGTAATTCTAATTAGTATTTTTTTTAATTTTATTATTACTTGACATTTCAGGCGACCCTATTTTATTTCCAGGTGACCCCACATGGGGTCACGACCCCAAGGTTGGAAAACTTTGATTTAGTTTGTGTTTTCTTTATTCTTTAAGAGCATTTTCACCTGCATTGTGACTAAAAGGTGATGTGGTTTTAAAATTCCACACTTTTGCATTTATTCACCTTTTCTCAGGAGTCCTGGGCGTCGGACCTGGGCCGGGTCAGAGACTTCCTGTTGAGCTATGTGAGGGGCGGGGCTCAGCCTGAGCCCATGCTTCGCCTCGATGAAGTGAGAGAAACACAAACACAACAGCAGCACCTGGAAAAGCATCTTTTCCTCCTCATATCAGGCCTTTGCTCTTTGTGTTTCCAGTTCCTCACCTTCTTGTTTTCCAAGGAAAACTCAGCGTGTGACCCCCAGCTTTCCCCTGTAGCTCCTGATGACATGAAGAGACCTCTGTCCCAGTACTGGATTTCTTCTTCACACAACACGTACGACTCAGGGAAACCTTTCAGTTGTTCTCGCACAGTAACGGTGAATGTTTTTGGAGCTCCTGTGTCTGACGTCCTGTGTTTTGCAGATATTTGACAGGTGATCAGTTTTCCAGCGAGTCGTCTCTGGAGGCCTACGCTCGCTGTCTGAGGATGGGCTGTCGCTGCATCGAATGTAAGTTAGACCCACAATAGCTTTTCTATTTTTATTTCTATTTAGTTTTAGATACTAAAATGTCTCCTGCAAGTTTGTGCTACGGAGATTCGCCCGACGATTCACAAACAAACTCGTGTGGTTCGCAAACACAAAACATCATTACAAAACGAATGCGTTTTTTTTTGCAAATAAGAAACGTACCATCAATCTAATATAGCATATTTTACATATAAAAACGCTTTGATATGTCATTGTAGCGTATCTTGTCTGGTCTAATCTTATGTTGTCATCGCATCTTTGTCGTATTTTTTGCAATGTCTTGTCGTATCTTTTGTCAAGTCATGACATGTCATCGCATCGTATCTTGTTCTCGTCATATCCTTTGATATTGAAGAACATTTCTTCAAAAAAAATCCTTCAGAAGCAGACTAAAATTTGTGAGTTGTGTTATTTTGTTAAGTCCTACATCTCCCAAATGTGTGAGTGTTGCCAACCACTTCCTACTTATTTCAAATAATAATAGCCATTATTATTTCATAATAATAATAATAATAGCTAATTTCCATCCAAATGTTGTCTTCGCATTTGTGAGGGAAAGCGAGGGACAGGTGGGGGAGATGTAGTGAAAAGCAACTATTCTTAGAACTCTTTTGCACAAACAAAACACTAAAATAAAACTATGTTAATATTGATATTATATGTTAGTGATGACAGTATATGTTAAATGTGGATGTAATGCAGTAAAAAAAAAAAAAAAGAATTGGACCTGCATGTTGGAGCTCAGAGACGGGCAACTTCTATAAGAGCGGGGCCGCAAAAATGTGACTGTATCACATGATCAACATTAATGTTAACATTTAGAATAGTGACCAATCTGAGCATTAATACAGGAAAGAACAAATTGTTTTGTAATGTAGTCTTTTTGTGTGAGTTTTCATGCTGTTTTTGAGTTTTTAGACTTTTTTGTGTTTTTGAATTGAATTTTTTTAATTTTCTTGTCAATAAGGTGAATTTCTCTTGTCTTTTTGTGTGTTTTTGTTATATTTTTGTGTTATTGTTGTTATTTTGTGTATTTTTATGTTATTTTGTGCAATTTAGTTGGTATTTTATGTGTCTTTGAAGTTCTTTTGTATATGTTTAGTGTCTTTGTTATCATTTTGTGCCATTTTGCTGTCATTTTCTGTATTTCTGGAGTTTTGTGTGTTATGTTGGGCTTCATATATGATAACTTCTAACTTCATGAATTACAATTTTGTTTTGGGGGGCTCTGTAAATTAGACAGTGGACCTCATGTGGCCCCCGGGCCGCCAGTTGCCTATGTCTGTTGTAGCTGTTTCACCAACACGAACCTCGTGCAGAAACGTAGGTTTGTAGGTTGAGTTAAAATGTGACCCCCTGTGTGTTCCTGTGCTGGTAGTGGACTGCTGGGACGGACCTGACGACCTCCCCATCATCTATCACGGCCACACGTTAACCTCCAAGATCAAGTTCCTGGACGTGCTTCACACCATCAAAGATCACGCCTTCGTCACATCTGAGTGAGTCGCGATGAGCGCGTCCCTTTTCTCCCCACTGTAAATCTTTGCCGTCGCTCACCTGGCTCCTCCCCCCTCCCGCCCACACAGCTACCCAGTGATCCTGTCCATTGAGGACCACTGCAGTGTGGTGCAGCAGAGGAACATGGCCACACACTTCAGGAAGGTGTTTGGAGATCTGCTGCTCACCAAAGCTGTGGAGAACAACAATGCTGAGGATCTTCCTTCACCTCATCAGCTGCGCAGGAAGATCCTCATCAAGGTACAAAATGTCATCCTAACGTTCTACTCATACTACGTCTGACGTCAAAATGAGTATGTAGTGCGTTCA